>NC_050580.1:155865639-156028139 GCF_011100635.1 Trichosurus vulpecula
CTCATCACATTAAGTGACTTAACAAAGGTTACTTGGGTAGCAAGTACCAGAAACAGGATTTGAACCTAGTCCTGTGACTTCAAAGCCAGTAGTCTTTCTATGCCACAGATATGAGACACATTGCAGGAATTTGAATTAATAGGATCTGGCAGCTCATTGAGTATAGGAGTCAAAGATGAAGGAAGAGCTAAAGATAATTCCAAGCTTATAAACATGGGGAGACTGGAGGAATGGTGGGAAAGTCAGATGAAGGAGCAGATGTAAGGAGAAAGATGTGTTCAGTCTTATATGTATCCAGTTTGAGGTATTGATGAGATATCTGGATGGTGATATCCTGAAAAGCTGAAATGGATGAGTCTAGAGCTCAGATGAGAAGTCAGAACTGGAAATACAGATTTAAGAGTCACCTGTGTAGAGCTGATAATTGAAGCCTTGGGAATCGGTGAGTTTGCCAGACAGAAAGTACAGAGAGAGAAGAGAACAGGGCCAAGGACAGACTCTTGGTGAACAGCCACAGTAAGGGATTAAGAAAGAAAGAAAGAAAGAAAGAAAGGCCAGAGTATTTAGAGAGGTTAGAAGAGAGCCAGAAGAATATGTTACGTCTCATCCCACGTGAGGATGGAGTCAGATCCAGTGGTCCCGTGGTCAACAGTGTCGAAAGCTGCAGAAAGGAATATGGAAACTAAAAATAAACCACATCTGGAAATTAGGAGCTCATTGATGACCTTCAACTGGAGTGGGGACAGAAGCCAGGTTGCAAAGGATTAAGGGGAGGTGAAGTGAAAGTATCAGAGGTAGACAGCTTTTTCAAGAAGTTGGCATAGTAGGGGCAGCTAGAGGGCTCAGTGAGTAAAGCACCAGCCCTAGAGGCAGGAGGACCTGAGTTCAAATCTGACCTCAGACACTTGACACACTTACTAGCTGTGTGACCTTGGGCAAGTCACTTAACCCCAATTGCCCTGCCTTTCCCTCTCCAAAAAAAAAAAAAAAACCCAAGAAGTTGGCACAGTATCTGTCTCCCTCAACAGTATTTAAACTTCTTGAGGGTAAGGACTATGCCATCTCTGTCTTTGTATCCACAAGCACCTACCACTATACCCTCTAGTCTCAGGGTCTTACCATCTTCCCTGTTGCAGTACCTTCTAGACTCTGGGGCATTGTCATCTATCCTGTTACTGAACCCTAAGGAAATCCAGACCTTTCCATCCACCCTGCAGCCAAATAAGACTACATGTGTTGCTGTAACAATTAGTAAATGAGTTCCTTAGGAGCAGAAATCATCACACTTTACTATTTGTATCCCCAACACTTATTATAGTGCTTGGCACATAGTAAGTGCTTAATGAATGTTTTTTGTTCATTTCATTCACTCATGTCTTTATTTACATCATCTGATACACAGTAGGCACTTAATAAGTGGCGGTTGATCAACTGTATCAAAGGATTAAGGAAAGGCTTTTTTTTTAAGGACTGGGGAAACCTGAGCAGGTTTGTAGGCTGATGAGAAAAAGCCAGTAGTGATGAAAAGATTAATGATGCATATGAGAGAGAGGATAAATGTTAAAGAGATGATTGTGGGGCAACTAGGTGGTGCAGTGAGAAGAGCACTGGCCCTGGAGTCAGGAGGACCTGAGTTCAAATCCAGCCTCAGATGCTTGACACACTTACTAGCTGTGTGACCTTGGGAAAGTCATTTAACCCCAATTGCCCTGCCTTCCCGCCTCCAAAAAAAAATTTTTTTAAAAAGGAGAAAAAAAAAAAGAAATGATTGTGAGGAAGCGGTAGGACCAGGGTCAAGTCATGAAGCATTACTCTTAGTAAGTAGTAGAAATATCTCTTCTAGGAATGGAAGGAAGGAGAATGGGGATAATAGGACTGAGAAACTTTAAGAAACAGAGGAAAGCAGTTGGAGGAATTTCAAATCAAATGGTCTCAGTCATCCTAGTGAAGGAGGAGAAGGGATCACCTGCTAGGAGAAGTTAGTTGATGGTGAGAAGAGAGAAAGGTGCTTGTAAGGAGTCGAATTGGGAGTCAATGAGAGCCAAGCACATAGACTGTTGGGAAGCAACAAAAGCACAAGTGAAATTATGAACCATAAATTCATAGAAGTTAATCAGCTCAATTTCATTATTTTCTCAAATGATGCTCAGTAGTCTCAGATAAGGAACAGAAAAATCTGATCATAAAGAATTACTAGAGATAAAGATTTTAATGTCAGCAATGGATAAAAATCAGTGGGACAAGGGGATTCTAGGGTATTAGCTAGTAAAATCTCGTATGGCTAATAGTGGGCTCAAAGCTATTTCAGAGGCTAGTGAAGCCAAATTGGAAGAGGCAGATTATAGTCAAAGATTATAGTCAAAGAAAAGACTTTCAAATTCCAGGTCTTAGAGGTAGTAAGATCTCTGAGAGATGATAAGGTTTAAGATACTAAGAAAATTTTAGAAGGGGACAGAAGAAGGAAAGCAGGAAGATGAGAAGGCAGAGAGATAAGGAAGAATGTAGAGAAAGGAAGGAAGGGAAAGAGGGAGGGAGGGAGGGAGGGAAGGAGGAAGGAAGGAAGGGAGAGGGAGAAAGAAAGAGGGAGGGAGTATAACAGCAAGGCAATAAACACATCGACAATAATCATGAATATGCCTATACAGTTGTGTATCGCAAAATATGAAAGACTCTCCATGTAGAAAGTAGAAGAAGTAAAACATTTATTCAGACACCAGATAACCAGATCCCATAACCAAACAATCAGCTCCCACAACCAGAGAGCCCACTTTATCATAACAGCAAGGAACTTAAAAGATAATATCACAGCATGGAGCCTTGCCATCCCAAAACCTCTCCAACCCCCTGCTGGGGTCTTCCCAAAAACAAACTCGCAGTACAGCTATCACAGGTCAGCTTTCTTTACCTCAGCTCTAACTATCATGATGGCCATTAACAGCCATAACTGCTCTATCAGCATTTCCTATGACATAACTTCCTTTTCCTCTCAGCAACCTCCTTCTACCACATGTGACTTAGGCTTCCTGTGGTGTAAGTAGGTCACATGGCCTATTAATGGGTGGGAAAGATCTTCAAATCTAAGTTGCTATTACAGAGAGGAAGAAAGAGGGAGGGAGGGAAGAAGGAAGGAGGGAAGGAAGGAAGGAGGGAAGGAAGAAAAGAAGGAAGGAATGGAATGGAATGGAATGGAATGGAATGGAATGGAATGGAATGGAAGAGAAAGGAGACCCAAATAATTATTTTGGATTATTAGTGATTCCCATATTAGGCTTCATGCTCGTCTGTGGGCATGGATAACTGAGACTCCACTGTATGTATACAGTATGTATGCATGTCTGTATATATATGTACACAAACATGTATATATAACATTATATATCAGTGTGCAAACTTATATACATATATAACTGTGTGTATGTGTGTGTGTATCTCATGCGCTCCTACACCCCACCCCCAGAGTGGTATTTAACAGCCCTGATTTTCTTTAGAAGGGACTTTATTTAATGTGGTGCTTTGGAAAAAGCCTTGGATTTAGAACCAAAAGGCTGGAGTTTGATAGTGCCACTTGCTCCATGTGACTTTGGAGGACTCACTTCTTTGGGCCACAGTCTTCTGCAAAATGAGGGAGTTGGACTAGGTGATCAGTAAGGACCTTTTCTAGCTCAAAATCCTGCTGAATCAAGAAGGCTGTAGTGCTTCTGAGAGAAACCAGAAGTGAAAACACTCAATGTAGTTTTTGCCTTAATTCATTTTTTTTCTTCTGCCAGGGAAGCATAGATTTTTTTGCATATAAAAAATTTTAACATTCATCTTTTAACATTTTGAGTTCTAAATTCTCTCCCTCCCACCCTCACCTTCCCTCTCCCTGAGACACTAAGCAATCTGAAATAGGTTATACATGTGCGATCATGCAAAACATATTTCCATATTAGTCATGTTGTGAAAGAAAACATATACCAAAAAAATCTATAAAAAAATAAAGTGAAAAATAGTATGCTTCAATTTGTATTCAGATTCAATCAGTTCTTTATCTGAAGGTAGATAGCATTTTTTGTCATAAGTCCTTTGGAATTGTCTTGGATCATTGTATTTCTGAGAATAGCTAAGTCATTCATAGTTGATCATCCTACAGTATTGCTGTTACTATGTACAATGTTCTCCTGGTTTTGCTCACTTCACTTTGCATCAGTTTGTGTAAGTCTTTCCAGGTTATTCTGAGAGCATCCTGCTCATCGTTTCTTATAGCACAGTAGTATTCCATCATAATCATACACCACAGCTTGTTCAGTCATTCCCCAATTGTTGGGCATCCCCTCAATTTCCAATTCTTTGCCACCTTTGCTTCTTTTCCTTCCTTCCTTCTTTCCTTCCTTCCCTCCCTCTCTCCTCTGCATCCTCTCCCTTTGTCCACATGGGGAATCATACCCTTACCTGCCGGTGCTCTGCCCAAGGGAATATAAATTTAGATCACTGAAACTTTGCAAGATACCTTAGAGCTTATGGGCAAATTTTTTTTTTCTCTTCATGACTTATTTATTCTATCATTAAAAAAAAAAACCCTTAGGACAATTAACTTTTTCACCCCATGTAGTTTCATTTATGATTCCTTGAAATACAGCACTGGAAAACCAGTCTTTGATAAAGCCCATTGGGATTCAAATGGAGCTACTTGACCATACCTTAAACCCAAATCGCTCTGGTTTTCACTGATTGGCCAACAATAGGTCCCAGCCCAAGCCTCACTTGGTCATAGTTTGGGTTAGAGTGAGTGTAGCAGTTGTTTCTATTATTACCAGAAACCCCCAGTGTCTTCCCCTCCCAGATTGATTTTTTTTTTGAGCAGTTAAAAAAATGTTGTTTTTTGCCTCATTTCTTACTAGCCTTAATCTCTGAATGGGTGTTTCCTCAGACAAACTGAGACCTAGGAAAGACCCCAGCTTAAAAAGGACAATGTCTCCCACTACATCTGGGGCCATCTCCAGTCTTCCTGATCTATGTCTTGCCACTGGACCCAGATGGCTTTGGAGGAAAGAGTGAGGCTGGTGACTTTGCACAGCCATGCTTCACTTAAATACAATTCACTTACAAGTCAAGACATCACCTTCCTGATGTCAGTGGACCTCTTCAAGAATGAAGGACGATGAACAACAACAATCTTTGTCCCAGTAGAAAGATCTGCTACAAATATTTTGGTACAAATATGACCCTTCCTCATCCCACCCCCACCCCAACCTTGACCCTTTTAAAAATCTCTTTGGGATACAGACCTAGTAGTGATATTGAGGGAGCATAGATTTAGAGTTAGAAAGCAAAGCTCCTTGGAGCCCATGTAGTCCATCCTCCTCATTTTATAGATGAGGATACAGATCCAAAAAAGTTAATTGACTTGCCCAAGGTCACACAAGTACTAAAGTGATATAGCTGGCATTACAGATTGAATCTTCTTACTTCAGGCTTTTCCCTCTGTACCATCTAGAGAACTATTAGCAAGTCAAGGATCCTTTTGTAATGTAAATCCTTCCTCCCACCATGTAGATAATAGCTCACATTTATATGACATTTTGTAACAAGTATGTAACAAGTATGCAATTCAACTCACATCCATTATTTCATTTGATGCTCACAGCAACCAGATAAGGTAGGTGGTATTATTTTTCTCATTTTACAGAGAAGGAAACTGAGGGTCAGAGTGTCTAAATGACTTGCCTAAAATTACACAGCTACTAACGTATCTGAGGCAGGAATCAAACTCAAGCCTTCTTGAGTCCAAATCCTATGTTCTATTCATTATGCAGTGTGAAATCAATTAGAACTAGTTATGATTTCATGGATTGAGATTTCTTGAAGTGGGATTTACATGTGTAGGGAAGTTGGTCAGGAATGATTATTTCCTCCTCCTTCTACCCCTTACCATCCCAGTTGATGAAATTACAAAAGTTAAGGAGCAAGTGACAAAGATGACAGATATTAAGGTCTTAAACAAAGAGAAAAGAAGTAACTATAGTCTGTACCCCTGTGTAAGGAGTAAAGTAGTTCTTCACGCAAGCTCAATGGAATTATAGGGTGGACAACCTTGGCTAGTTGGCCAGGGATGGATTGGCCAGACCCCTTTCAAAAGCAAGGCATGCTCCCTAAGCAGTTGTTCAAGATAGGACACAACTCAGGATGGTGAGGCCTGAAAACAGAACCTGCATGAAAGAAGGACCCAGCCCTTGAGAGAGAATCATTCCTTGCCTCTTGTGGGTGGGGATAGGGTGAGAGAAAGGAATTTATTTTCACATACCGAAACACACTAGTCATGGAATCTATTGGACCAGTAGGAGCTACTGTGCCCAGCAAGGAAAGTACCAAGGAGCCTAGAAGACTGATTTGCTTGGTAGACACGCTATACCTGAGGGGAGAGGCATGAAACCCCTACAAGAAGGAAGGACACCAGGGCCCATCAGTGCCAGATGTATGAATTGCCTTAGTCATATGTGTTTCCTAAATGTGTGTCCATTAGAGTACCCTTTGTGTATGCCTAGCCTTCCCACTGATGCTGTGTGTATTTTTGGGGGAGTACAACCCAGGTTCAATGGGCAAGGGGTGAGGGGGCGGCTGTAGTTTCTGCTCTTAGTATGTCATCTCAGTAAATGTCTTTACTTTGAGCTGATTGTGTCCCCTGGACATCTATAAAAGGTAAGTACGTTAGTGGGGACCCATGAACTATATTTTTGAAAGTGCAGATTCACAAATTACTTTGAACTTGGGATAGTCATCCCTCAGGGGACCTATGAGGGCAAGTTGAAGGGGAATATCTCATAGGGCTGCCACACGGGTATGTCCAGTCCAGTCAGTGCAGGAAGCAACATATGGCAACATTTCTCGAGAGTCATTCAATCCACTTTGGAGCAGAAATAAGATGAGATACAGAAAACAATCTTCAGATACTGAGTCTCAAGACCTAATGGCACCCTCCTCTTAAAGACCCTGTTATGGGTTTCTTTCCCATTCAGACACCATCTGAGCTTTGACCAACGTGTACCTGTGGTTGGCAAAATGACTCTTCCCTTGCTTTGGTGGGAAATTTGGGTTATTTTTATTTCGCCTTTTAATATGTTTGTGATATTGTCAGACTGAAAGAACTTTGGGTGTCAATCAGTTGACCACCAAGAATTTATTGTACAAAAATATTTATAGCAGCTCTTTTTGTGGTGGCTAAGAATTAGAAATTGAAGAGATGCCCATCAATTGGGGAATGGCTGAAAAAGTTGTGGAATTGTGATGGAATTGTGATTGTGATTGTGAAAAAAGATTGTGATGGAATACTATTGTGCTACAAGAAATGACAAGCTGGATGGTTTCAGAGAAACCTGGGAAGATTTACATGAACTGATACAGAGTGAACAGAACCAGGAGAACATTGTGCACAGTATAATGTTGTATGATGAACAACTGTGAATCATTTAGCTATTCTCAGCAATACAGTGATGCAAGATAACCCCAGAGGACTCATGATGAAAAATGCTATCCGCCTCCAGAGAAAGAACTGATGGTATCTGAATACAGACTGAAGCATGCTATTTTTCTTTCTTTCAGTTTTCTTCCACAAAATGACTAATATGGAAATATGTTTTGCATGACTGTACAAGTATAACCTATATCAGATTGCTTACCATCTCAGGGAGGGGGAAGGGAAGGAAGGGAGGGATAGAATTTGGAACTCAAAACTTAGAAAAAAAAAGAATGAATGTCAAAAATTGTTTTATCTGTATTTGGGGGAAAAGAAAATATTATTAAAAATTAAAAAGTCAATAAGGCAAGGGGAGAAGAGTTTATTGTTTATTGTATTCTAGGCACTCTACTAAGCACTGGGGATACAAAGGAAGGCAAAAAAAATAGTCCCTGCCCTAATAGAGTGGACATTTTAATGTGGACGATAATGTGCAAATACAAGATATATACAGAGTATAAAGAAGGCTGACCACGTGAACATATTTAAGCAAAGAAAACTTAGGGAGTCCCTAAATTCCCAGATTTTAATAAGCTGGGTTAGAAAAGATATCTTTTAAAGGGCTTAAGATTCTCCCAACTGTTCTAACCTTAAGATTCTCCCATGTTCTCTGCCCACAGGATTCTCCTTGGTGCTTATTGACAGGATTCTCCCTTCCACTTTGTATACATAGCATGGGAAGCCCTTAACCATGTATGTAACATAATCCCCTCCCTGTGTATTTATGAAGTGGGGAAGCCCAGCTGCATGCACCATTACAAGCCCCAATGAGGCTGGTTGTTTATGAAAATGAGCTGCAATTAGTTGGAGAAGTTTAATAATTCATCATGTAGTTAGGAGGTGGTTTTGATGCATAGCCTAGACAATTAAACTACCACTCACAGCTGGCTCAGAGGTATTAAAAGATCTAGCCCTTCTTGTGATGGAGATAGGTGGGGTACAAAAGAAGATTTCAATGGGACTCAAAGTCAGGAATCCCAGCCCCTACCCAAGGCTCTGTATCTCCAGGGAGGCCACCTGAGGCATGACCTTAAAGAAAGGCTTCTGATGAAACAATCCAGTTTCTAACCCCGGCTCTCCTTCTAACTTGCTTTATGACTATGAGCTAGTCATTTTATATCTCTGAGTTTTAATATCCTCATCTGTAAAATGGGAGGAATAATTATTACCCAACCAACTCCACAGGGCATGCTGTGGGAACAAAACGACAGTAATGGTGGAAAAGACTCTGCTCTGCAAAATAAAACACACTCTACAAATATACATCAGTCACAAGGGCACATGGACATGGAGACTGGTCTTGGGGCCAGAAGATCTGGATTTAAGTTTGGCCTCTTGATACTTAGAAGTAGAGCCATAAATAATCAGATATTCTCCTATTCAGGGCAAGCAGCACAAAAGACATCCTCAGATCAGCTTTGAAGACCAATTCAATTGGAGAGAGAGGGCCAAGGGGGAGATCAACAGAGGTGTAGAAGGGAGGAAGTATACCATATGGTAGCTTCCTAATTTAACTAATTATTCTCGTTAACTAGGTGCTAAGCTCAGTTATTTCTACACTTCCAAAGGATTGTAAGTGCTGTAAACACCTCTCAATTCTCACACCCTGGGGAAAAGTGCCGTTATTCTGACCCAGTTCCAGCTCTGCTTATAAACTTTGTAATCTAGGGCATATTGTTTAATCTCATTAAAACTCAGTTTTCTCATCTGTTAAATGGGGATGATAATGTGGTCACGACTCACTTTATAGGGCTGGTCTGAATAGAGAACTTTAAAGTGTGATATTAATGTGAGTTATAATGATTGTCTCTTCCTCATCATCATCACCATTCTTTATTGACAACCTGCCAAATGCAAGACACCATGCTAGAGTTGTAGGGAAGAAGCATTCCCTTCTCCACCCCTCAAGAGGTAGCTTAGGAGTGAACAAAAATGCATAAAATATGGTCACCAATCTGCTTTTCTTTTCTCTGTTTCTTATTCTTTGTTACAGGACCTGGCTTTCTGGTGAAGAAAGAGGTTGGGGGTAGGAAATAGATTATTGGATAGGGTTGGAAATGAAGATGGTATAAAAATAAAAGTTATGAAGAAATATATGTGTATATATAGTGTATATTTAAAAGCTATATTGGTAAGCATATCCAGTGCCCCCTCTCTCTCTGAAGAAAGTACCCATGACATGTAGGCGTGCAGTGTCTATGTAGCCTATAAGCTTCTATCCTCTTTTCCTTTCTTATGCCTGAGCCACATTTTCTAGCATAAGTTCACTCTGTTCCCTATGCCCACTTTTTTTCTGAAGTCACTGAGTACTAAAATATATGATTTCCTTTGGAGGGACTTGATGAGTTTTTCATAGAATTTCTCTGCCTTCTCATCCTATATAATAGGTGCTGGTGTATAAATTGGACATATCTTCATGGAGACCTTTTTCCAAATATGCTTCACGAGCGTATGACCAAGTGTCCTATGAAACAATGTTTTTTACTGCTTTTGGATTGACATGAAACCAATATTCTCAGTGCCTTTATTTTCCTCTCTGAAGAACATCTATGAGCCATCCTTTCATTTATCTACAATTTTCTTTAAAAAAAAATATTTTATTGGTGATTTAAATCTTTGACACTTTCCAATTCCTCCTCTGCCATCATAAGACCTTTACTTTAAACAAAAATAGATGAGCAAAACAGACCAACACATCGGCCATGTCTAACACTGCATCCGTTGTTTATCACTTCTTTGCCAAGAGGAGAAAACCTCCTTTCATTATCAGTATCCTGGAATCAAGATTGGTTGATTTCTTATACCTGAATTTTTATGACCTTTCATGCTGTTTTCCTTTGCATGATTGAGGTCATTGTATATATTGTTTTTAGGGTTCCACTTTCTTTCTTCATGTAATCTCCCAAGTTTGTTGAATTCCTCATGTTTATCATTTATTATGGCATAGTAATACTATATTTTACTTATATAACAGGATTTGCTCATCCATTCCCTAATTGAAAAGAGCTCATTTTATTTTTATTTCCTGTTCTCCCCCCAAACAAATAAGTTCCATAAATATTTTGATACTAATAGTGCCTTTTCCTCTGTATTCGATCTCCATGGAATCAAATACTGGATTCTTTAGTGAGATCACTGCATCAAAGGGTCAGAACAATTTAGTAACTTATCTTACATAATTCCAAATTACTTTCCAGAACTACTGCACTAATCTGAAGCTCTATCCATGATTCATTAGTGTACCTGACTTCCCATAGCCTGTTCAACATTGTTGATTGCAAAGTTTTATCATCTTTGCTAATTAGCCATGTATGAGATGAAGCATGAGAGTTGTTTTAGTTTCTATTTTCTTATTATTAGTGATAGAGATCTTTCCCCCAAAACTGGTTGTTGATAGATTCTACTTCTTCTCTAAGAGACTGTTAACACTTTAGGGAAGTGTTTTTGACCACTTATGTTTCTTAGTCATTTACATCTGTGTCAATTTCTTCTGTGTCCTGGACATCAGATTTCTATCAGAGATACTTGTCAAAAAATATATGTAATAATGTAATGTGATACAACACAACATACCATAACATATGACGTTAGCATAATATAATACATATTGCCAATATACCTCCAAATCAATGATCTTGTTAATAGTTTAGCAGCCCTCTCACCCTACAAGATGCCTCTGTCCCTTGCTCCAATTGAAGAGTTCCTCTCCAGGACTTCTATTTTAAGAAGTACCCATTCCAACTATGTTTGTACCTATCTTGGCTCTGCTTTTGATTCTCTTAACTTCTCTACTTTGCTCCCTGAAAGGATACCTCCTCCTTCCCCTCATGCTCCATCCCTCCTTCCACTCCATTTTGTGTGTTATCTTCCTTTATTAGAATTTGTAATTTGGAGGCAAGAATTGTCTTTCTTTTTGCTAGCCTTTGTATTCCCAGCACTTAATACCCTACCTGGTACGTAGTAAATACTTAATAAATACTTTATCTGTCTTATTCTAATTGCATTGGTTTTATTTAAGCAAAACCTTTATAGTTTTATGTAATAAATGTTTAATGTAATAAATGTCAATATTGACAAGATTCAGTTTCTTGAGTCATATTTCCACTCACTGTTCATTGGACAAGGAGCTCACATTCAGAGAATCAGCAATGGATGTTTGTAGAAAGGTTACAAAGCATATGATTCTTAGCATCCTCTGCCCTTTTTCCTAATTATTCTGCTGCCCTCACTGCAGAAGCAGGAGGTCATACAGAACTGGAGTCTGATTCATTATTTTCTATGGGCTGCCATGGCCAAAGATCAAGAAGATAACCTAGCGGCCAGCCCACTGGTGAGGACCCTTCCTATGCTTAGCTAGGTTGGTTCTTGGAAAGTACCCATAGTCTCTCAGACCATGCTTTAAAACCTTCCAGATTAGTGAAAATCTGCCATGGTTTGCACTCTGCCTGCATATCCTTTAAGCACTAGTATTAAAATAAGGTATTGGAGTAGAACTCTATGAAGTCATTTGTAAGGTGGAACAAATGGTCTCTAAGGCCCCAAATCTAAAAGTCTATGCTGGCTCGATCTGGTGGGCTGAATGGTGGTAAGAATCCCTGATCTCACTAGATGGTAAGCAGCTCATTTCATCAGGTTACCCAAAGGGAAACCCCAATGCCCAGCAATTGGGAAACGGTTGAACAAGTTGTTGTATATAATTGTGATGGTATAAGAAACAATAAGGAGGGGGGCAGCTAGGTGGCACAGTAAGTAGAGCACCGGCCCTGGAGTCAGGAGGACCTGAGTTCAAATCCAGCGTCAGACACTTGACACATGTACTAGCTGTGTGACCTTGGGCAAGTCAATTAACCCCAATTGCCCTGCCTTCCCCCCTCCAAAAAACAAAAAAAAAAATTTAAAAAAAGAAACAACAAGGGGGAGAGTTTCAGAAAAACATGAGACTGATGCAAAGTGAAGTGAGCAGAACCAGGAGAACATTTTGCACAATAATAGCAATATTGTATAAGACTTATCTACTTTAATCAATAATCCAAGACAATGCAAAATGTCATCCATGTACAGAGAAAGAGAACTCATGCACTCTTAGATTGAAGCACACTTCTTTCACTTACTTTTTTTTTTGTCTTTTTTTTTTGCAACATAGCTAACATGGAAATATTTTGTGTCACTTCCCCTGTATTATTGACACTGTATTATATCATTTGCTTTCTCAATGGGTGGAGGAAAAGCTAGAGGAGGGGAGAGGATTTGGAATTAAATTTTTTGAAATAAATATCAAAATAAATTATATTTATAAAACAAAAATAAAAACACTAATAAGACTTACAGTGTAGAAAGTTTGAAGGTCCTAGCCAGTTTAAAGGCAGTGTCATTTTAATGGCACCCTGCATTCTAGGAGATCTTATACTCTGCATAAGGATGAAATAGGTGAGATTTTGTCTTTTCTGTCATTCAATCTTCCCTTTGAAGTATATGTCTTTCTTTTTGTGGTAAGCCTCACATAAGGTATCCAGGATTCAAATGCTACCCTTCTAGCTTATCAGGAGCCCACATTGCAAGTCCCAGCCTTTTCCAAGTCAAGGCCCATTTTTCCAGGCCTACTTATCCACCCTCCCTAAATGAGGCAACCATGGCTATATGTGGGAGGTACAGTAGAAAGATTACTGGAATTAGAGCAGCCCTGGATTTGAATCCTGTCTCTGGCACTGTGACCCTGAGCAACTATTTGCCCTCTCACAATTTCAGCTTCCTCTTTCAATTCAACAAACATTTATTAAACACTGACTATCCCTTCCTTTCTAAGAGGAGTCTGAGGTGTGGGGAGGGGAAGGAGAAGAAAAAGGAATAAGAGGCCCTAAATGTATAGAGATAAATATAACAAAAAGTAGGGCATGATGGGGGCAAAGGAGAGATGTCAATGATGTCAAACTCAAATAAAAATGGAGGCCACTGCGCTACACATAAGGATCCCTGTGGGCCACATAGTGATTTAGAAAACCACACGTGTTTATATATTTCTTTTTCAAATTAATACATAACCACATTAAAATCAGGTCCTCCTACTTTTTAATCTGGTTCAGCTGTACTCCGGAGAGTTGTAGACCATATGTTTGACATCTCTGATCTAGACAAAGCTTGCTAGGGGTATTGGAAGGAAGAGAAAATACTTTCAGCTGAGTGCATGAGAGAACGCTTCATGGAAGAGGTGACACCTGAGCCAAGCCTTCATTTCAAAAGGTGGACATGAGAAGGTTGAAATGAGGGACAGCCTATACAAAGGCCCAGAGTTGGAAGGTGCCATGAGCTGATGGAACAGAAGGTTGAAATGTAGAGTGTTTAAAGGGGAATAAAACAAAATGAGACCAGAAAAAGAAGTTGGATCTAGACTACAAATTACTTTTTGGAGGGCTAGAATTTATATTTTGTAACAGAGGCAATAAAGGACTACTGAAGGTTTTTGTGACCGGAGAAATAAAATCGAGCTTATGCCTTAGGAAGAATACTTTGAGACTATTGTGGAGGATGGATTTGAGAGAAGAGATCAGAGGCTGGAAGACCAGCTCAAGAATACCCTTTGATCCAGCAATACCACTACTAAGTCTGTATCCCAAAGAAAGGAAAAAGGAGGGGGAGGGGAGGGTATTTGTACAAAAATATTTACAGCAGCTCTTTTTGTGGTGGCAAAGAATTAGAAATTGATGCCCATCAATTGGGGAATGGCTAAACAAGTTGTGGTATATGATTGTGATGAAATAGTATTGTACTATAATAAATAATGAGCAGGATGCTCTCAGAAAAACCTGGAAAGACTTATATGAACTGATGCAGAATGAAGTAATAAGAACCAGGAGAACATTGTATACGGTAACAGCAATATTGTATCATGATCAACTATGAATGACTTAGCTATTCTCAGCAATACAATGATCCAAGAAAATTCCAAAGGACTCATGATGAAAAATGCTATCCACTTCCAGAGAAAGAACTGAGATAGTCTGAATGCAGATCAAAGCATACTATTTTTCATTTTTAAAATTTTTTATTTTTTATATTTATTTTTAACAGTTTTTGTTTTATTTTACCAGAACACAAAAAATAGAGAAAAGAAACAGAAACTTATAATAAACTTGAATATTGAAACTTAAATATAAAATAAGAAAGAAAAAAAGCAAATCATGTACGTAGAAGAACATAGGAGAGGATTCCAAGTATGTAACAATAAATTTTCATTTCAAAAGAGCCTGTATAATAAATAATACACCTTGTGTTAAGAATTGTCCATCTTTCCTTCCCTGTGTTTTCTTTTGTTCTCTGCTCTGCACTTTTTAACTTTGTTCTTTTTTCCCCTTCCCCTCCCCCCCGATGGCTACAATATAATTTAGATATGTTTCATGATATATACATACACATACAGATATATACATACACTTATACATATATACGTGTGTATATAGACATATACTTTCCCAAACATACCCCACTCCTGAGCCTTGCTTTTATGTTTGTGTATATCTTTTGTTTCCTATCTCTCCTGCCTCCTCTACTTTACTTCTACCTGCTACATCAGCCTCCTATTATTTGCCTACCCCCTTCCTCCACCAACCACCCTGCCCTCCTATTACTTGCCTTCCCCCCTCTAACGATCCCTCCCCTGTCCTCCCATTCCCATTAATCTAAACACCCTTTACCTATTCCCTCTTTCTCCCCTCTAAAAATCCCTCCCTTATCCTAATCCCTCCCTTGTCCTCTCCCCGCTGACTATAACCCTACCATTTTATTTCTTCTAAATTTAGAAGACTTTTATACTCTTCTAAATACATATGTAATGTTCCCTTTTAAACCCATTTCTGAGGAGAGTAGGTTACCAGAAGTACCAGCCCTCCTCCCCCATCTAAATCCTTTGTATCCTTTCTTCCTCTTGCACCTCTTTTGTATAAAATAGTTATTCTTTTTTAGCTGTTTCTAAATGGTTTTACTTTTTAAATTCATATCATAGTCAGGTTTATCCCCCTCTTTCTTACGAGCTTGACAATTATTAATAAGAATCTTAGACATACATTTTACATTTTATGTTATATAAAAGGTAAAAAGTCTGTCCTTATGAATTCCTTATAGTCAGTCTTTGGTATGTACCTAATGTTTCTCTTGGTTCTTATATGTCAAATCTTCTATTAATTTGAGGATTTTTTTAACAAAGTCTTGAAAGTCTGAGGGTTTGTCAAATGTCCATTTTTTTCATTCAAGATAATACTTAAATTTGAAGGTATGATAGTATTGGCTGGAGCCCCAGGTCTTTGTTCTTCGATATATTGTGTTCCAAGACCTGCGGTCCTTTAATGTCTCTGCTGCTAGGTCTCATGTAATTTTAATTGTGGCACCATCATATTTAAATTGTTTTAATCTTGATGCTTTTAATATTTTATCCATGAGCTGGAGATTTCAGAATTTGACTATGAAATTCCTATGAGTTGTCCTCATAGGATCTCTTTTAAGTGGTGTTCCATGGATTTTCTCTATTTCTACTTCCCTGCCTTGTTCTAATGCTTCAGGACAATTTTCTTTAATTATTTCTTGTGTTATTGTATCAAGATTCTGTTTTTGATCTGACTTTCAGTTGCTCCGATTATTTTTATATTTTCTCTTCTTGATCTATTCTCCAAATCTGTTGTTTTTCTTATAAGATGTTTCACTTTCTCTTCTATTTTTTCATTATTCATGTTTTGTTTAATTATTTCTTGATCTCTTATACGTTCACTGGCTTCACTTTGCCCAATTCTAATTTTCAAAGTGTCATTTTCCTCCTTGAGATTTTGGATCTCCTTTTCTAACTGGTTGATTTTCCTTTCATAACCTTCTTGTTTTTGTTGGATTATTATTATTTTTTTTTTTAGTTTTTCCTCCATCTCTGTCGTTTGATTTTTAAAGTCTTTTTAAAGATCTTCTATAAATTGTTTTTGGGCAAGTGACCATTTGACGTTGTGTGGGGGGTTTCTTTAATTCAGTATCCTCCTCTGAAGATGAACCCCGGTCATCTCTATTCTGGTAATAGGTTTCTATAGTTAGATTTTTTCTCCTTTGCCTGTGCATTTTTTTTTTGTGGTAATAACTTGATTTTTGTAATCACCTCTAGCCCTGGGGTATGGGAAGTGATGCCTCTTGTCCCAGATCTTCAGTTCTCCCTTCTAGCCTGAAACCAAAGCCAAACCTCCAGCCTCCTGTAAATGCCCACAGACAGGGGCTTTCCGCCCCACTGCTTCTGCACTCACCGGGTGTGTGCTGGTTCCTTCTTGCCCTGTCCCCACTGCTCCTTGCAGCACGGCTGGGTCTGGCGTTCCTCGTCAGCAGAGGTTCCCTCAATTGTCCTGGGCTCAAATGCACGACTCCCCTCACTATCCTGGGGTGAAAAGTTCCAGTGTCTGGGACCGAGGGGGCCTCTCAGACCAACTAACCCCAGGACTTGCTGCTGGTTGTTTAAGCAGCTTGCCTCTGGTTGTTAAAACGCAACCAAGCCTAGGGGTGTTTACTCCTCGAAGGGACCAAACCCGGTACTCTGATTATTCTTCAGATGTTCTCAAACTGTCCCAGGAAGATCCTGGTTGTGCCCCTGTTCTTCTTTGTTTCCACCCACACTTTGTTCACCCTAAGGTGCTATTTTAACTCTTTGGTGGGGGAAAGTCTTGAGAGCTTGGAATTTTCTGACCTACGCCATCTTCCCAGAATCCTCTCCCTTATATTAATTTTTTATTTTTATTTTTTGTCAGTTTGGGTTTTTTTTTCATGATTTCACATATGTATAACCTATATCAAATTGCTGGTCTTCTCAGGGAGGGAGGAGGAAAGAAGAGAATTCGGAATCCAAAAATTTTTTAAATGAATATTAAAATCATTTTTACATGTAATTGGGAAGAAATAAAATATTATTAGAAAAAGAATAGTAATGCCTTTGCTACCTACCTCTCAGTGTTTTTGTGAAGAAAATACTTCATAAACCTCAAAGTCATTATTATTATTATCTTGGATTCTATTCCCAAATGCCCTTGTCATTTGTCTTCAGATGCTTTGTTGTTCTCGTATTCAGTTGTGTCTAACTCTTTGTGACCCCGTGGAATTGTCCATGGAGTTTTCTTAGCAAAGATGCTGGTGCAGTTTGCCATTTCCTTCAGCAGTATGTCCCCATCTTACAGATGAGGAACTGAGGCAAATTGGGGTTAAGTGACCTGCCGAAGGTCAAATAGCTGGGAAGTATCTGAGGTCATATTTGAATTTAGATCTTCCTGACTCCAGGCCCTGGCTTCTATCTACTAAGCCACCTAGCTACAACCATTCAGATGCTTAGTGATAAGTTCATTTTTGGCTCAAGTATTAATGACCAATAAGAGTTGAATGTGTTCTGTCTTTTAGGGACATCTCAATTTTAATAGGGGATTCTTGAACCTTTGTCCAAGGCATGAGACTCTAGTGTTCAAGTTTTAGGGACCAAGTGATCAGGGACCAAGAAGGTCAGTGAGTAAAATTATTTAATGTAAAGGAGACAACTTCATATCCCAACGTGTAAGCCAGTGCTATCAAACTCAATTAGAAGAGGAGAGAGATGTCATTAATTCACAATCAGGATCCCTGTAGGCTGTGTATTGACTTGGTTTTAAAATGAAATGTTATGTATATTTTTTGTATTTTTTATTTATTTTGTTAAATATTTCCCAATTACATTTTAATCTGGTTCAGGCCACTCCTGGAAGTGTTGCTGGCACCTGTGTTTGACACCTCTAACGTAGGCAGACAGCAATTCCACCCAGCCAGCTAGGGTGCCAAAAGTTCATACCATTAGTGAATTTTTTTGAAGTTATTGTACCCCCAGTAGATCCTGGTTAAAATACAAATATATTACTTCTGAGGATTAAAATATTAAGCTAAGATATTGTTAGACCTGTCTTATGGTAAAAATGTCATTTGTATAGTCCTTTATTTAAAAATAATTTGAATGTATCCTACAGCCATCCTCTGTCCTGTTGCCCAATGGTAGGAGTCATGGGGCACTTTAGAGAACCAGGCCCCACTAGGAGATTTACACACAGTGAGCTCCCAAAGGGACTATGTGAAGTTGGTCCGTGATTTGTTTTCAAGACCAGACCAGGGTTTCTCAGTGACTCAGAACAGAACACTGTGGGCCAGTTGCCCGTGAAATGGAGAAAGGGATGAAGAATTAATGTCAAGCTTTTCAGGATCACAAGGTACTTCCTTTGGTGCAAGCCAGGTCCTAGCTGGAGGGCAGCCTGGTTGGGTTTAGGATGGTGCTGCCAGAGTCAGGTAAACACCAATGTGCCAAGGAAGAGGATGTTCTCAGGAAGAAGGTTGTGTTCACAGACAGTCAGAACTCAGGAGGGCAGATTAGAAGGAGGCTCCTGAAATGACTTCTGGAATTGTTCTGTGGCCAAATGACTCAATGAGATCATTTCTAAACTGGGCTGAGCAGGGAGGAGCTTGGTGAAGGGAGGCTGGCCAGGTGATTCAGATTGCATGATGTTTGGCCCTCTCTAGGGCACAGGTAACTGGTTGGGTAACTCCTACTAGACTGAGGGGTATGACCTGATCTGGAATTGTCACTATTAACGAGTGTAGGTGGCCGCCAACACAGCATGATGTAAAAAGTGCCAGAAGGCTCATTTGTCCAAAAATATCTCTGCTACCAATCTTTTGAGGTTGCTGAGAATCCTCAAATTATTGTAATGACTGGTCCCACCAGTAGTATTAGAATTCAAATGTGTTATCTCAGAGGGTTAATATGTTCATTTATTATTTGCCATGTATGCCTTATTGGGAAGTAGGTGATCATTCAATAAGAATTCATTAAGAACTTACTAAAGCAAGTTCTATCCTAATAATACAAATACCAATGCTACCATCACCACCAACAGTAATAATAACTAACATTGACATCGCACTCTAGGGTTTCATAATCTGATTTGTACACATCTTCTCAACAACTTTGTGTGGTAGGATACAAAAAAAAATTTTAATTGAGTTCAACAAGCATCTATTTAATGCTTACTATGTGCAAGAGGCAACTGGGTTTCTCAGTGGTTAGAGTGCTGGGTCTAGAGTCAGGAAGACCAGAGTTCAAATCCAGCATCAGACACTTACTAGCTGTGTGACCCTGGGTAAGTCACTTAACCTCTGTTTGCCTTAATCCACTGAAGAAGGAAATGCCAAACCACTCCAGTATCTTTGCCAAGAAGACCCCATGATCCATGGGGTCACAAAGAGTCAGGACTGAATGACTCAACAACAACAGATTTAAAATACACACAAAGTCAATTTTAGTCAGGGTGAAAGAATAGGAGAGATATAGATGGGGAGAATGCTATCAGCTGGTGTAGGGGGGAAGCAGATCAGGAAAAGACTCCTTTGGATCTGGCAACTAAACTCAGCCTTGAAAAGAAATGAGGTTTCTAAGAGGCAGAGTAAGGAGGGAGAGGATTCCAAGTACAGGCAATAGCCTACATAAATTCATGGAAGTGGGAAATGGGATATCACGTATAGAGAATAGCAATTAGGCCAGTCTGGTTAAAGTATAAAATGTATGAGGAGGAGTAATGTGAAATCCTGCTGGAAAAACAGAAGCCAGGCTGGAAAGAGAGTTTATGTTGACTCCTAGAGGTGATAGGGAGCAACCAGAGCTCCTTAAACAGAGGAGAGACATGATTAGTTCTGTGCCTTGCTGTTCTGTCGTTTCAGTCCACATCCAACTCTGGGTGACCCCATTTGGGGTTTTCTTGGCAAAGATACTGGAGTGGTTTGCCATTTCCTTCTCCAGCTCATTTGACAGATGAGGAAACTGAGGCAAACAGGGTGACTTGCCCAGGGTCACCCAGCTAGTAAGTGTCTGAGGACACATTTGAACTCAGGTCTTTCTGACTCCAGGCCTGGCCCTCTGTCCACTTCGCCACCTAGCTAGCTGCCATCCTATGCTTTAGGCAGCTGTGGGAAGGCTGGATTAGAGAGGAGAAGAGACTGGAGTCAGAGGAATCAATGATTGCTTCCTCAGTATAGTGCAGAGGTGATCTTATCCCTGTGCTCAGGAGGCTTACAGTCTAGCTGGGGAGACAAGATGTACACAGGAAAATATTTAAGTTGGGAAATAAGACCTTTGGCCTTCTGGTTTGAGGTGGAGCACTGAGAAGGGAATGTAGCTAGAACACGGGAGCCTGGATGCTTCACCTGGATAGCTATCAGCTCGCCCTGTGCCCCTCCCAGGGTGCTCTTCCGGACTCCCAGGCTGACTTTCCCCAGCTTGGGCCTGATGCTGTCGACTCCTTTTTCTACTTCTGACCTACCTAGCACTTTAACTTGGTCACTGAGGGACTCTGTTAGGATATGCTGCATCCTGTCTATCCAGATTTAGACCTTCCCTTCTTTCCCCAGGCAGGTTCTTTTCTTCAAACCCTGCTCAACTGGTGGCTCGTCACAACCTCAACCCTTCCCTGAGGGACTACCTTCCTAGTCATACCATCACCTGGTTATACTGCAATGACCTCATAATAGGATCATTTGATTCAACAAGCATTTATTAAGCATCTAGGATTTCCTGGGCCCCTAGGAATACGATGACCAAGAAATTCAACCAAGAAAGCCTGCCTGTTCTCAAGGATCTTATGTTCTACTGGAATAGGGAAAAAAATGTTTCAGATGAGTAAATGCTAATTGCTTACAAAACAAAGAAGCAGCAGAATGGTAGGTGAAATGAGCCCTGGCTCAGGAATCAGAGCTGCTCAGTGGATAAAGCACCAGGCCTGAGTTCAAATCTGTCTTCAGATACTTACTAGCCATGTGACCCTGGGCAAGTCACCCTGTTTGCCTCAGTTTCCTCATCTGTCAAATGAGCTGGAGAGGGAAAAAGCAAACCACTCTAGAATCTTTGCTGAGAAAACCCCAAAGAGGGTCGTGAAGAGTTAGATGTGACTGAAAAACAACTGGAATCAGAGGACCTGGGTTCAAATCCTGTCACTGATATTTACTCTCTATGTGTCTTCATCTCTTTAGATCTCGATTTCCTCATCTGTAAAATGAAGGATTGGATTCGATGATCTTTGATGTCCCTTGGAGTTCCAGATTTATGATCCTACAAATATAAAATAATTGATGGTGGGGGTGATTAAGACCAGCAGGCTGATGTGTGAGGCCTGAGAGGAGGTTATTACCTACAGAGGGGCTCAGCAATGAGTTGGCTTCAAGCATTGAGTTGGGCTTTAAAGGATGGACAGGAATTGTCAAGTGATTCTGATCCAGAGACCAAGGTCTCAAACCCCTCCTTCCAAGGAGCCCTCCAAGAAATTGAGTCAAGTAGGAGAATGAAATCGTACAGGCAGACAGAGGTCCCTGGAATCACACAGTCAGTGTCTAAGCCTCTGGGCTGGCCAGATCCCAGCCTCAGGCATGTTACCCATAGGCCAGGAAAGACAGTAGAAGACCTGGAACAAACACAAAGGAGTTGAACCGCAAAGAAGGGGAAAGGAATGGAAGTCCAGAGCCACCGCCTCTCTGAGCTGTTGACCCCTCTCCTGGTGACATCACTTATGGCAGGGTTTGGAGGTTTGTTTGGTTTTTTAGTGACATCTCTGAAAGCAGGTTTTTCAGCTTCTTTCCTTATCAATGGGATGGGAAGCAGGACCAGAGGGAACACAGTGGGTCTTAAACATGTAAGATATGGAACTGGATGATATGGTCCGATTTTAGAGGCTGAAGGAGGGATCCCTTCCCAGCCAACACCACCCCACCAAATACCTGAAATTCTGCCCTTAGTTTACACATCCACAGCCCGTTCTGGAACCCCTACCCCCACCATGGGAAGTCCTTGCCCAGCTTAGCGAAAAAAGGACACCGGGAGTCAAGACACCCAGGCTCAGGTCCCAGTTCTGCCATGGGCAAGCTGCTGTGGTATCATGGGCAAGCTGCTCTCTGAGCCTCAGTTTCCTTATCTTTTAAATGGGGATGATAGGATCTGCCTAGTCCAATTTATACTGTTGTTTGAAGGTTCAAATACCTGCGGAAGTGCTTCCCTTGTGAGCTGTAAAGCTTTATGCAAATGGGAGGCTGTGTTTTTAGTGGATAGGCCTTGGGAACAGAAAGAGCTGGTTCATGTTCTTTCTCTGATATGTACTAGATACAAGACCTGGGGCAAAGCGTTTAATCTCTTTCTGTCCCAGGAAACTCTCAATAACCATAAGTCAGAGTGTGCCTTGACACCAGGAATTTCCTCATTGGGAGTTCCGGATACCAATGAAATCGCAGGTCAAGACCCTCCCTCACCCCTCCCCCCAAATTATCTGAACCTCACAGAAGGAACCTTGGAATTAATTTAGTTTGCCCCCATTGTTTTTACAAATAAGGAAACTAAGTCTCAGAAAAGGGAAATAATTTTCCCTCTGTTTCTCCACGCCGCACAGGGCTGGCCAGTCTTACAAGGTGCCTGCCGTCAGACTCCTCTCTGGAGACATTTTGTTGTGGTAGAAAAAGTATTCCATTGGGAGCAGGAGCCCCGGATTCCAATCCCAGCCTGACCACTAAAGAATGTGTGACCTTGGGCAAGTCTTAGGATCATATATTTAGAGCTGGAAGGAACCTTCAAGATTATCAAATCCCAGAGAAAACTGAGACCCATAGAGGTTGTTTCACCTCTGTGGGCCTCAGTTTCCCTCCTTTGTTAAATGGGGTAGTTGGACTCAGTTGAAGCTCTCCTCCAGCTCTAGCATTTTGCTTGGGTGTGTAGGGTGCCCTTTGCTCCTGAACCACGTGGTGACCCAGTCCAGGCTGTTTTCCAGTACGGTATTACAGGAGTGTATTAAAGAACTCTTCTAGTCCTTCTCCCTCCTCCCCTGGGGAGGGACTGGAGAGGGAATGAGATTCAAATGCTTCAGATGGATTAAGCATTTGGTTTGACTTGGATTATTTTTTTTCCATGAATATAAACCATTTTGCATTTCAGAATCCTTCTGCAAACAGAGCAGTTTGTCTTTGTGTTTGCTCATTTGAAAACAAATATTTGCCTGCCAAGCAAATACAGTCTCTTAGGATGTGCTATTAATAGGATAATTAGGCAGCCGGTAATGAAAAGGATTGCTGGTAATTATGGCAAGATTTGTTTTGGCATTTGAAGGCAGAAATGGAGGCTGAAGTGCTAAAATCTACCTTAGAGTTAATTAGTACAATTAGAACACACCTGAAAAAATAGGCCAGCTAATGAACGCTTCATTTTATCTTTAAAGTGACAGCAGCCACTATTTCTCCTCAGCTCACCTGGGGGATTTGGGCCAGAGTCCTTGTCACCTGCTGGGGCATCTTGAGCTAGAGACTTCACTCAAGGTTACAGCTCTCAGGTTTCCATTGGGTTTCTGACAGGTAGGAATCTCCTCCTCTTCTCCCTTCCCCAATGACTGTCTTCTGCAAAGTCTTCTAGGCTAAGACTCTAAGGCCCTGTGGGAATAATGATCCTTCTATTTGGGATGTACTGTTATTTGTCAAACCAGAAGGCTTGCCATCCCTCTCACCTGACCAAGAGTTTTCTACCACTGTGTCTCTATTTGTGTCTTCTCCTCCTTGTACCTGGAAGATGTCCCCGACCCCTATCTCATCCTCAAGTTGTCTTTGTGGAGAGTTTGCCAATATTTCTAGAAGCTGGGCTGGTATAGTAGAAAGAGCTCTGGATTTTGAGTCAGAAGATATGCACCCAAATCCAGACTCAGCTACTGTGTGACCCTGGGTAAATCACTTCATCTTTCCAGTCCTTAATTCCTTATCTGTAAAAATAAGGGATGAAATTAGGTAACGTTTAAGGTCCCTTCTATATCAAAATCTCCCTTCATAAAGTCTATTGTCCTTATGAAGTCATCTTTGATGGCCCTTGACCAGAGATCTGGGACTGGAAAGGACCTCAGAGACTATCTAGTCCCATCTGGTCTGTAAATATAAAAGGGGTGCCCTTCATCTTTACAGATGAGGAAACCGAGGCCCTGGGAGGTTAAATGACTTGACCAAGGTTACGTGCATCTCCAAAGCCACTGATTTTTCCACTATACCACACTGACAGAAAAGATCTCTCCATGCAATGATTTCTGTTGCTCTTATCCTCTGATTCTGTCCTGAATTGTAGTTCTAACATGGTTTTATTATACCTCTTTATATTCTTCACCCTCCAAAATTGCAGCTCCTTCACTCCCATCCTCTGCCTCCTAGGTTATGGATTGCCTCCATGAAAGCAAGGACCTCATTAGGAGAGTCAGCCTGGTATTATCAAAAAGATCAAAAAGAGGAAAAGCATCCATATGAACAAAAATATTTCTAGCAGCTCTTTTTGAGGTGGCAAAGAATGAGAGACTGAGGGAGTACTCATCAACTGAGGAATGGCTGAACAAGTGACAGCATACAAATATGATGAAATACTATTATACTATAAGAAATGATGAAGGGATGATTTCAGAAAAACCTGAGAAAACTTGTATGAACTGATGCAGAGTAAAATGAACAGAACCAGGAGAACAATTTCCATGACAACATTGTGAAGACAAACAACTTCGAAAGATGACAACTCTGATCAATTTAGTGACCAACCATGATTCCAGAGAACTGGCGGTGAAGGGTACTACTAACCTTCTGACAGGGGTGATGGATACAAGGTGCAAAATGAGACATATTTTTGGATATGGCAAATGTGAGAATTTGTTTTGATTGACTATACACATTTATTACAAGATATTTTTATTGAAGGAGAGAAAAATAAATGCTTGTTAATTGAAAAAAATTAAAATTAAAAACAGAAACTGTCCTGGTCAGAAGACACAGATTTGGATTCTGGTTCTGGCAGTTGTCATCTATATGACTATGGGTAAATCATTTCACATCTCCAATCATCAGTTTCCTCATGTATAAAGTAGGGGTGCTAATGCTTGTCTTGCCTCACAGTTTGTGCCTAGAAAGTTCTCCGTAACCCTTAAAGTGCTATAGACATGGGTGTTATCTTTGCCTTCCCCTTACCATGTTCTGGACTTGGGTGCTTTAAAAAAATGGCTGATGAACCAGTATCATGCTTTATACTTTTCTAGGTCCTTTCTAGTTTATCTATCTGATCTTCACAGTCTGGGGAGATAGGTAGGACAAGTCTTCCCATTTGACCCACAAGGAAATAAGCATCCACAGATAATAAGTGATTTGCCTACTTGTTAGTAATTTGTAAGTTAGATTAAAGATATGTTTAAGAGAGAAAAAAAATTCAAATTTATGTCCAAAGACCTGAATTACACGCACACAGAGCAAATCACTGGTGTTTGTTCATTAAAGCAGGCCCCTTAGGAGCTTTCACTTGGCCATCTGATGTTAACCTCATTGGAGTATAGTCTATACTTAAAAGTACAAAAATGTTGTTATTATTTTGAAGGAACAAGAATTTATTAGGTACCTACTATGTGCCAGACATTGTACTAAAACTTTACAAATATGATTCCATTTGATTGAATTTGAAGGCATGTTCACAACTGAAACTTTTTACATTATGACCAGGTGGGATTTATACCAGGAATGCAGGGCTGATTAAATATTAGGAAAACTATCAACCTACTTGACCATATAAATAACAAAAACAACTGAAACTTTTTACTCATTCAGACATATCTTCTTCCTTAATTGGCATTTATTACTTTGGTTTGTTCTGACCTTCCATGTGTAGGTGTAATTATTATTATTATTAATAATAGCTAATATTACATGATACTTTAGGGTTATAATGGCTTTATATGCATCATGCTTCAGCCTCCCAAAAAACCCTGTGAGAGGTGAACTACAAGTATTATCATCCCCATTTTCCAGATGAAAAGACCGAAACTAAGACAAAAATGACTTGTCCAGGGTCATACAACTAATAACTAACAAAGTCCGGATTTAAACCTTGGTCTTTTGACTTGAAGTCCACCACTTTAGCTTACTCTCTCTGACTGGTGAATTTATCCCTGTAACCTCCATTGAAAGAAATCCCCACACTCCTGACCTGGCTCAGCTCCTGATTCTCTAGACTTTTCCACTTTGCTCCTGGGTGACACTTTTCTGAGTTGTCTTAAGGGTTGTTTTATCTGCCTATGCAGCTTCTGTTTACGTGTTGTCTACCCCACCCCACCATTAGCTCATAAGCCTCTTGAGGGCAGGAATTGCCTTTTTTTTCCAGTTTCTATTTGTATTCCCAGCACTTAGCACAGTGCCCGGCATAGAACATGCTCTTTGTAAATACTATATTTAATGGAAATATGTTTGCATGACTGTACATGTATAACCCATGTCAAATTGCTTGCCTTCTGAATGAGTGGGAGGGAGAGAATTTGGAACTCAAAATTTCAAAAAAAGAATGTTAAATTTATTTTTTCATGTAATTGGGGGAAAAGAAAATATTAATTAGTAAAAATAGATACTATATTTTGTCTAACTGATATACTTGTCCATCCATATATATGTATATATGTATGTGGGATGTCCATGTGGACCTGAGCCTTTTTTTCCTCATCTATAAAATGGCAAGTGTTGGACTAAATGGTCTCTGAGGTTCTTTCCAGTCATAGATCTATGATCTCGTGATCTGTAAAATGGGGATAATGATACCTCATACCTCATAAGGATATGGTTTTGGCTTTTTTTGGCAAAGTCCCAGTAAGATATCACATGTAAAGTAAAGTTCTTTGCAAACTTTAAAGTACTCAGCTATCATTATTATTACTACTTGACATAAACTGTTCAAGCTGACTGGGTGGTAGGAGGAGTTGAGAAAGTTAGGGAGGGAACTCTGGGTATGGTAGAAAAAAAACATTGGCTCTGGAATCAGGAACCTGAACTTGAAACCCCATCTCTGATGCTCACTACCTTATGACCTTGGCAAAGTCCTTTCACTTCCCCATCTGTAAAATGGGCAGGCTGAAATAAATAACCTCTGAAGCCCCATCCAGTTTCGAATCTCTGATCCTAGGATATCTGCTCTCTGTATTAGTTGAACCAAAAACCCTGAATGCAGTCAATATGAACTCACCTAATCATGGTGACGTTGGCCAAAGAAGAGGGGTGCTCTTGGACCCCCAAATCATTGACTCCTTACCGTATTATCTGTACAAGCTGTACCACCTGAACTATCCCCAAATGCCACACCAGAAAAAATACTGCTGGGGCCAGAGAGGAGAGAACTTTCAGGCAAGAAGGGAGATCAATTATTATTTGTACCTAAGGAGGCTTCAAAGCGTCTCAGTTTCCCTAGCTAGGCTAAGATCAAGGTAAGAAGACAGTGAGCATATGACTTGCTTTTTAAGACTTGACTTGGGAGGGAAAGCACATAAAACACAGACAGCCCTGTCCTCTTGTATCTCTCTGTCCAGGCAATAACCAGTTTTGAGCTGATTAATTAGAAAATTACAATTATATAACCATTTAATCTGCATTTATGCATCGCTAAGGGCACAGGAAACTGGGAGAGGAATTACATTCAGATTAGCTTTGATCCCTAAACAACCCTTATGATAGGAGATGATTTTAGGAGCCAGGGGAAGAAAAAAAGGAGAGAATCCTAGGATTTGGGGTAGAGAAACCCAAACTGAGGGTCTCCCCCTTGTGTTGGCCTCATAAATCTCTTCCCTTCTTTCAAGGGTGACTTGGCAAAACCCATGTGGCCTGTTTGGTCAGAGCAAAGAGGTGAGATTACCCAAAGAGCTCATTTCCAGCTGAGCTCAGCCTTCAGCTTCCTAAACAAAATTGCTTTTATTCTTCTCAACATGTGTTCGGCAAGATTAAAGAGCCGTAAGCCTGCACAGCTCAATAAAGAGCCTGGAAGAGGGGCCTGAAAAGGGAAGGCAAGACAAGTCCTCTCTGGCTTGGGGGTGGGGGAAAGGGAGAGGCAGGATTTGAAATCCTGTTTATTGAATTAGAAAGAACCTTAAAGGATCAAGGATATTGAAGTAGGGGTTTTAATGCTTTGTGGTATTTTAGGAGAGTTATTTGATCAGGAAAACCATTTTAAAGTATTTTAGCTACAGAAGCAATCTTTTTCTCTTTTTTTTTTCCTCCCTTGTCTTATGAAAGTTGGATGGATAGATCAGTCTCAAGGATGGGGAGGGCCTACAATGGGATTTTCTTCTTTTATCCATCTACTTAAAATATGCATTTTATTGATGCCTTTTTGTCATTACATCATAGTCATTTTTGGGATTAGCAAAAAAAAAAAAATCCCAACCTTGCAGGTTGTAGAAAGACAGGGATGCACTATTGGTAGAGCTATTAATCAGTCAAACCATTCTGGAAAGAAATCTGGAATTATGCAAAGAAAGGAACTAAAATGCCCTTTGGTCAAGAGATCCCACTGGTAGGCATATCACCCAAGGAGGCCAAAGAAAATAAATAAGCCTCAGGTTCAACAAAATATTTATAAGAGCAATTTTGGGGATAGCAAAGAGCTAGAAACCAAGTATGTGTCCATCATTTGGGAAATGGTTAAACAAATTGTGATACATGAATGTAACAGCATGTTGTTGTTGTTCAGTTGTTTCAGTGGTGTCTGATTCTTTGTGACCCCATCTGGGGTTTTCTTGTCTAAGATACTGAAGTGGTTTGCCTTTTCTTTTTCTAGCTCATTTGACAGATGAGGAAACTGAGGCAAACAGGGGGAAGTGGCTTGCCCAGCATCACACAGTTAGTGTCTACGGCTAGATTTGAACTCAGGAAGATGAGTCTTCCTGTTTCCAGTCCCAGAGCTCTATCCACTGTGCCACCCAGCTAAAAAGTGAAGTACAGTGAAAACAGAAGCAGAAAAACAGTATGAACTACAACAGACTACAATAGAAAGAATGATAACCAAACAACCCAAACTGAAGAGATATGGGAAGGCATCTCTCTGAACTCCTTTGCAGGGTGGTAGAAGGGAGGTTGTGCAGGGGGGCAAAACACTGAATATAATGTCAGGATTTTCTTTTAATGTGCTGATTAATTTAGATGCATTGTTTACTTTTTTTCTTTTAAAAAATTCTTTGTTATAAGGGACAACTCTCTTGAAGGAGTGAGGGGGAAGATGCAGGGGAAATCTAGGCAGTATGCAAACAAAAGAGATCAATAAACATTTATTTTGACAAGCTGAATGCTGAAAAATTATGATAACTGAACTTGACCCCCCCAAGACATGAGAAGGCATCTTCTATACTTCTTTGTAGAGGTGGGGGGCTGTGGATATGAAACATTACATATAACATCAGACTTTTTTGGTATATTGCAAACTTTTCTTTCTTTTAAATTTTTTTGTTATAAGGACTACTCTCTGGAAGGAGAAGGGGAGAGGGATACATCGAGAAATATGAGTAATATAAGAACAAAAAATATTAATAAAATTTATTTTTTAAAATATCTTCCATTCTTTATCTTTTTTACTTTATCTCTTTATTTCCTTGCTCTTCCTGTCTCTTACTCTCTCTTTCCCCTTCTCTATCTCTCTCTCTTCCAGTCTCTATATTCTGTTTCTCTGTGTCTGTGTGTATATCTCTCACCGTACTCTGTATCTATCTCAGTCTCTGTCCCTTTCCCCTCTGTGTGTGTCTTTGTCCATATGTGTTTGTGTCTTGTCTGTCTGTCTGTCTGTCTCTCTGTGTGTGTGTGTGTGTGTGTGTGTGTGTGTGTGTGTGTCTGCGTCTGTGTCTGTGTCTGTGTGTCTGTGTGGCCATTCTATGGGCAGCTCATCCAAGTGCATATCAGAGTCTAGACAAATAGATTTCTTCAGCCAGTTGATTTTTCCTTCTTGGATAGTTAAGTCAAACTTTTTTTTTTAGCATGTATTGATTTCTTTTAGGAGATTCTGCAGTGTTACATGGTTTAGCTTAATGCCATCAGCACAAGGTCATTAAAAAAGAGGAGCACCTGGAGGACCTCATCATGTATAGGGAACTCTACTTTTGCACTAGATATCCTTTCTGGTAGTGACAAACAGTTTTGGCAAGCATATAGCTCCCTCCTTCATGCCTTGATTGATATAAATGATCAGAGGGTTGTGAAACAAAGTTATCTCTGTTGTTACATCTTTCAAAGAATCATATAATTTTGACTAGAGACATGTTGTTGGAGAGGAGCCTTTTGGGTGGTGTTTTGTTCTGCCACATTAAATGCCTTTTATAGTTAACAAACAATAAGCACAGAGGGATCTTATATTCTCTGCACTTTTTAGTTATTGTGTGACTATAAGGATCTGGTATATTGTGGAATATAATTTGTAAAAGCCTGTTTCCTTCTTCAAAAAAAAATCCAAATTTAACAAACACCAAAAAAGAAAAAAGAACATTTCTCTATATAAAATGAAAGAGAAAAAGAAGCTCACGTGTGAAAACATGAGTCTTGATTACATACAGCTTGCCTTTTGGTTTTAAAATATAAAATAAACATATTACTTTCAAAGCTATCCCGCTTGTCTGTGTTTCCTTCTGAACATCTTTCAGTTCTATCCTGTGCATTTTTATTTAATATTTTATTTTTCCCCAATTACATGTAAAAGCAATTTGAAATATTCAATTTTTAAAAAAATTTTGAGTTCGAACTTCTCTCCCTTCCTCCTCTCCCCCAACGTTGAGAAAGCAAGCAATTTGATATAGGTTATACATGTGTAGTCATGCAAAACATTTCCATATTAGTCATGTTGTGAAAGAAAACACAGCCGAAAAAAATAGAAATGAAAAAGGTTTTAAGAAGTATGAGTTGATTAGCATTCTGACTTCATCAGTTCTTCCTCTAGAAATGGATAGAATTTTTCATCATAAGTCTTTCTGAACTGTCTTAGATCATTGTATTGCTGAAAACAGCTAAGTCATTCACAGTTGATCGTTTTACAATATTGCTATTACTCGTGGTTCTGCTCATTTCACTTTGTATTAGTTCATGTAAGTCTTTCCAGGTTTTTCTGAGAGCATCCTGCTCATCATTTCACATAGCACAGTAGTATTCCATCACATTTGTATACCACAACCTGTGATATCTCTCCCACTGATGGACATTTCAATTTGCAGTTCTTTGCCACCAATAAAAGAGCTTCTATAAGTATTTTTTGTACATATAGGTTCTTTTCCTTTTTGTTCTTGATCTCTTCGGGATATAGACCTAGTAGTGGGATTACTGGGTCAAAGAGTATACATGGTTTCATAGCCCTCTGGTCATAGTTCCAAATTGTTCTTCTTTGATTAAATCAGTTCACAACTCCACCAACAGTGCAATAGTATCTCAATTCTTCCATATCTCTTCCAATATTTGTCATTTTCCTTTTCTGTTATATTAGCCAATCTGATAGGTATGAGTTGGTACCTCAGAGTTGTTTTAATTTACATTTCTCTAATCAATGCTGATTTAGAGCATTTTTTTTCACATGACTATAGATGGCTTTGATTACTTCATCTGAAAACTGCCTGTTCATGTCCATTGACCATTTATCAATTGGGATATGGCTCTTATTTTTTAAAAATTGACTCAGTTCGACTATAGGGGGGCAGAGCCAAGATGGCCACGTGAAAGCAGTGTCTTACCAGAGCTGTCTCACAAGTTCTGTCAGATGCCTCTAAAAAAAAGTGAATCTGAGCCGATTTGAGGGAGTTAGAAGCCGCTAGCAGTCTGAATGGAGCAAATTTCCAAGCCAGGAGAGTCCAAAAGGTTGACAGGACAGATCTGTAGGCTGGGAGAGTGCTTGGCGTGCAGAGCTGCACCAGCCAGCACCAAAGCAGAAGCAGGAGTGGAAACCAGCCAGCGATCCAGGCAGGGAATGCTTGAAATTCTCTATTTCATCAAAAATCCATTTCCTCCCCCAAAATTTATACTAACTTTTGCTGGGTAGGAGATTCTTGGTTGTAATCCTAGCTCCTTTGCCCTCCAGCATATCATACGCCAAGTCCTCTGATCCTTTAATGTAGAAGGTGCTAACTCTTGTGTTATACTGACTGTGGCTCCATCATATTTGAATTGTTTCTTTTTGGCTGCTTGCCATATTTTCACCTTGACTTGGGAGCTCTGGAATTTGGCTATGATATTCCTGAGAGTTTTCATTTTGGGATCTCTTTCAGGAGGTGATTGGTGGATTCTTTCAATTTTTACTTTATCCTCTGGTTCTAGAATAGCAGGGCAGCTTTTCTTGATAATTGCTTGAAAGTTGTTTAGGATCTTTTTTTGATCATCACTTTTAAGTAGTCCAATAATTCTTAAATTATCTTTTTTGGATCTATTTTACAGGTCAGTTGTTTTTCCAATCTATTTTTTTTCATTCTTGATTTTCTTTTGTTTCTTGATGTCTTCTGGAATTATTATCTTCCACTTGCTCAATTCTAATTTTTAAGGAATTATTTTCTTCAGTTAGCTTTTGTACCTCCTTTTCCATTTGGCCAATTCTACTTTTTAAAGACTTCTTTTCTTCAGTAAATTTTTGCACAACTTCTCCCAATGTGGCCAATTCTGCTTTTTAGGGAGTTCTTTTCCTCAGTGAATTTTTTTGTATCTTTTCCTATTGGCCAATTCTGCTTTTTTAAGGAATTCTTCTCTTCAGTGTATTTTTGTGCCTCTTTTATCCTTTGGCTTATTTTGTTTTTTAAGGTGTTATTTTCTTCAGTATTTTTTCATGCTTCATTTCCCAAGCTCTTTTCTCTTTTTTTTCATGATTTTCTTGCATTACTCTTATTTCTTTTCCCAAATTTTCCTTTACCTCTCTTATTTTATTTTTTAAAATCTTTTTCAAGATTTTTCCAGGAATTCTTTTTTTGGGCCTAAGACCAACTCACATTTTTTTTTTTTGAGGCTTTGAATGTAGCAGTTTTGACTAGTTTGTCTTCTAAGTTTTTGTTTTGCTCTTCCCTGTCACCATAGCAACTTTCTAGAGTCGGTTCCTTTTTGTTGTTGTTGTTTTTTGCTCATTTTTCTAGCCTATTTCTTGACTTTTAACTTTATGTTAAAGTTGGGCTTTACTCCCAGGGAATGGGGACACTTCCCCAAGCTTCAGGGGTTTTTTGTGACTGTTTTTAGAGGTAGTTCTGGGAGTCTATAACATTTTCAGTTCTTCAAAGGTGGTATGATCTAAGGAGAGGTGTGTTTATTACTCTCCTAGTCTGTGCTCTAGTATGTGAGTAACTACAAGCACTCTTTTTCACCCTGGAACTATGACCAGGGTCCCCGTTCCCTTACAATCTCAAGCTCTGGTATACTAATGCTTCTCCTCACCCTGGGACTAAAACTCAGGATTTTGACTGGGATCAGTGTGTGAGTAATGCAACAGATTGTATTGATCAGACTTTTTAGGTCTTTCCTAATTTTTGGTTTTTGAGTTTGGAGTTTTGTTTTGTTTTGTTTTGCAATGTTGTTGGTTCCATATAAATTGCTCTTTAGATTCTATTCCTATCACCTAACATCAGCTCCTACAATTCTTCCTAGGTTTCTCTGAAACCATCCCTTTCATGCCTTTAACCAGGATACCAAGTGAACCCTTAAAGCCTTCCAAACTTTGTTCCACCAGCAGGGACATTTTCCCTAGCTATTTGTCCAACTGCTTTTTCTACCTACGTTTTCTTTGGGGTCATTCATCTTCCTCATGTAGCATATTTTGGGGCAGCTAGATGGAGAAGTGGATAGAATACTAGACTTGGAGTCAAAAAGACCTGAGTTCAAATTTAATCTCAGACATTTACTATCCTGGGCAAATCACTTCATTTCCATCTTCCTCAGTTTCCTCAAATGTAAAATGAGGATAATAATAATAATGCCTACCTTGCAGGGTTGTTGTGAGGATTAAATGAGATAAGATTTGTGAAGTGCTTAGCACAGTGCCTGGCATGAAGTAGGTGATTAATAAATGCTCATTACCTCCTCCCCCTCTTCCCCACTGAGACAATACTGTTCATGTTCTTCCATCTTCCTCCTCCACAAGATTTTACAAATAAATTTTTATATAGGAAACAGTGTGACACAGTAGGATGAGCAATCACTCTGGAATTTAGAAGACTTGGGTTCAAATCCTGCTTCTGGCACTTACAACCTGTATCACTTTGGATAAATCACTTAACTTCCCTAGTCCCCAGTTCCCTCTTCTGTAAAATAAGGGGTTGGACTTGATGGCCTCTGAAATTCATTCTAGTTCCAAATCTTTAATCATATATTCTAAAGGAGTGTGTCTACTGGCTGCCATATCTCTTTGCTTATCAAGGAGATCAAATGTTTGCTGTCTGAAATTTTTGTAAACCCATCTGGTCTATCCACAATGGCAGGTGACTTGCTTCAATTAAACTTAATTGGGAAATAACAATTTTCTATGTTGACTTCTGTCCTTTTATCCATTTCCCATTTTCCAGCACCAATAGCTCATTTAAATACGTTTGATGGGAGCTGCTGCAACTTCATCACATATTTTCTCAATTTTATTCTTTTTCAATTATATTTAATTTTTATCTTAGCCCTAACAAGTCAACGTTCTGATTATATACAGATACTTGATTGGGAAATGGCTTCCACGTTGATGACAAACCATTTTCTATCCGTTAAAATATAATGGTTTTTTTTTTGTGATACCATTTGTTGATCATCACATCCAGTGCCTCCTGATTCTCTTAAAGATTGTTTTCATGGTATAAGAAGGAGAAGGATTTATATATGTCAGACACTATTTTACAAATATTCTCTAATCTGATCCTCACAGCAACCCTGCAAGGTAGGCTCTGTTATTATTCCTACTTTACCTTTGAGGACACTGAAGTAAACAGAGGCGAAGTGATTTACCTAGGTCACATAGATAGTAAGTGTGCAGTGCTGGATTTGAACTCAGGTCTTCCTGACTCCAGATCACTGACTCTATCCATTGTACCACCTAGTTCGTTGACACCGTTCAGTCATTTTTGACTCTTCACAAGTCCTTTTGGGCTTTTCTTGGCAAAGTTCTAGAGTGGTTGCCATTTCCTTCTTCAGCTCATTTTACAGATGAGGAAACTGAGGCAAGCAGAGCGAAGTGATTTACCCAAGGTCACAAAGCTAGTGTCTGAGTCCAGATCTGAAGTCAGGTCTTCCTGACACCAGGCCCAGTGCTCTACACAATGAGCTACCCAGCTACACCTACATAGAAGAGAGCCTTCTGTATGGTCAGTCTATAAGTCTTTGGCCTCTTTTGCTTTTGTAAGTCCTGAAACATGTGGTATCATGAGGATATAATGAGGTACTGTTTGTGAAAACACTTTCAAGTGAAAAGGGAGCCAGTTTATATAAAGAGTGTGATGGCTATCTGAAACCATGACATTTGGGGGCAGCAGAAGTGTTCAGATGTTTGCTGAGCTTGCTCAAGGGTTACAAGAAAGGTTACACTCTGCAGGAGGAGTCCCCTGCCTTCATTAGAGCTGGTGACTCTCCTCCTGCCTCCCACAGTTTCTCTTTTCTCCCAGTTCATTACCCTCAGTCGGTAAAGGTCTGTCTCCTTCTTCTTGACATTGTTAACAGGGTGACACATGGTTCTGGTTTCCTCTTCTCTTCATTTCTCCCTCAGGCCAAGAAGCAAGAAATTTGCATCTCTATTCCCTAGGCCTGTTACCTTGCAGGTGTATTTATTTTCTACCAGAGAAATCATCAGAATAAGCATGGGGGTAGAGTTGAGGAGGAGGCAGGAAACCTTAGAGGTCATCTAGTCCAAGCTATTCATTTTACTTATGAGGAAACTGAGAATGAGATTTATCCAAGGTCCCAGAGGGCAGAGCTAGGACCCCAGTTCCCGAGAATTCCAGGCCACCACAACAAACTGAACTCGCTGGCTCTAGAGCAGGGATTCTTAACCTCTGGTCCATAGACCCCTAAATGAATAATTTCAAGGGGCCCCTGAATCTGGATAGGGAAAAAAAAGATTACATCTTTATTTTCACTCACCTCTGACTGATATTTAGCATTTCCTTCAATCATTTAAGCATATTATTTTGGGTGGCTTCGCCAGACTGCAGAAGGAATCCATGGCACAAAAAAGTTGAAAAATAGAAACCTGCCTCATAGCTTCTAGATGTCAGGTAGACCCAAGGCAGGGCCTGAAAGTCACCTAGTCCATTAGCCAGCCTTTGTGTAGGATGGAAATCCAACCAGGGGCTCTTCCTAATCAGTAGGTATTTATTTTACATAGTAGGTACCTACTGTTATAATTGAGATAGCCTCTGCTAGGCACTGTAGAGGGCTATTATTCAGGACCTTGACCTCACTTTGCTACATGGTGGCTTGTGGATTTGGAGTCAGAGGACTGGGGCTTCAACCTTGGTCCTGCCTTTTACCACAGTGTGAGGTTGGCCATTTAACCTCTCTGGGCCTCAGCTTTCTCAATTTTAAAATGAGAGGACTGGGTTTTTCCATTCTAAATTCATGATCTCGTGACCCTTTAAACTCAAACACTGCCTCTTCCATAAAGTTTTCTCTGATTCCTCTAAGTTAGGGACTTTTCCCCTACTTCCAAGCGTCACATAGTACCTTTGATTTATAACTCTTTAACACACTTATCATGTATTGCACATATATAACCTATTTCAAATTGCTTACCATTTTAGGGAGGGAGAAGGAGAAAGAAGGAGGGAGAAAATTTGAAACTGAAATTTTTTAAATAAATAAATGTTTAAAATTGTCTTTACATGTAATTAGAAAAAATAAAATACTATTAAACTTGCAAAAAAATACCCTTATCAAACAACATTTTGTATTGCAGTCATCTGCTATATTCCGACCATTCTATAAGCTCCATAAGGAAAATAACACTGTATTATCTAAATATTTTATCTCCACCAACACTCCAACCCCTTTGGCTGAGTGTCCTGCTGGAGGTAAGTTAGGGTCCTAGATTTAGAGATGTAAGCAGGGTGTGCTGATAAATAATTCACAACCAGCTCTGGGTGAGGGGGTTAGGGTGAGGATGTATACAGGGCATACTTTTAAGTTTAATCTCCATTATCAACATTTTCTCCATTGCTTTCTTAAGTCCAGACAGTCAACACAACAATGAAACAAGCCCTGGTTTGTAGCATTTGCCAGTTTCCAAAGTATAAATGCTTATACTAAAAATTTAACAATCAATTCTCTTAAGCTTTTCAAGGTGGCTACAGAACACCCCTGGCTACAAGAGACCTTAGGAGTTATCCAGCTGAGGCCATTCATTTTACAGATGAGGAAACTGAGGCCCAGATCTTGTTCAGGGTCACAAAGTAAGTGACAAAGAACAGATTCAAATCCAGTGCTTCTGTCTGCAAATTCAGTGTTCTTTCCACTTCACCATGGCTTCAACTCATCAATTTTTTTAAATTAGATTGAAAGGAAATTGCAACATCTTTGCTAACATATTTCACAAAGGGGAGGCTTTCTTTCTTGTAAATGTCACTAAACTTATCCCCTTGACCCTTTACTCTCCCTCTTTCTGACTCAGAGTAAGCTTATCCCAAGGCTGTTAAATAGGTCAGGCTAACCTCTCCTGCTGCTGCAGGTAGGTGCGTAGCCAGGTTTGAGAGGCAGCTGGCTACGGAGAAAGGAGGTATCTTCACCAGCTGTTGCAGAGAGATACTCGAGACTCATGGACATTCAGTCAGACCAAGAATCCTCATCAACAAAGCAAAGCAAATAGGATTATTCAGGTCATCATGCATACGTGAGTGTTCCAGGCAGGTTGCCTTTTGGTGACTTCTTTACCCCTCCAAGTCTGCCCTTGGCCTTCATGTTAATCAGATTTCAACTATACCCAAATGCTGAGGTGGGAGAAATAGCTGTGTTTGGCCTGATCTCCAAAGTCCCTCGGCAACAGCCCTGGGCTGAAACCCATCCTGCTAAGTCCAGAAAGTGTGGAAAGAGTCTCACAGGACAACAAGAGAACCAAACTAATAGGACTCAGTGTCAGAGCCCAAAATCTTTTCCTGAATTCTGGGAGGGCTAGAAGCTGGATGGGAGGGCAAAAGAGTCAGACTGATCAGTGTGTGTCTGCATTAAAATCTCTGAAGGAGAATAATTTTCATTTACATTTTGATGCCTCACAAATAATTCATTATCCCCTCCCCCCATTAAAATCATTCCTTTCTACTTTCCTCCAGAAGGTACCAGAGTGAGTGTTGTAATAAAAATAGTGTTGGACTTGGTGTCAGGAGACCTGATTTCTATTCTTGGCTTACTCACTAACTAGCTGTTTGACCCTGCATAAGTCAGGTAGTTGGTGCAGTAGCTAGAGTGCTGGGCCTGGAGTCAGGAGGACCTGAGTTCAAATCCTGTCTCAGAAGCTTACTAGCTCTGTGATGGTGGGCAATCACTTCATCTCAGTTTTCTCATCTGCAAAATAGAGCTCATAATAACACCTACCTCCCAGGGTGGTTGTGACAATCAGGAGAGACAATATTTGTCAAATACCTTGCAGACCTTAAAGTTATCTATAAATGCTAACTATTAATAATAAATAGAAGGAGGCACCATGTTATTGCGAGACAAGCACTGGATATGGAGCTGGAAGACCTACTCAACGCTGGGTCTATTAATTACTACCTGCGTGACTTTGTGCAAGTCACTTTTGTGGATTCCAATTTTTCTCATCTGTTGAAAATATGGGGTTGGGCTAAATGCTCTGAAAAGTTTCCTTCTATTCAAAATCCTGTGATCTCTGCAGCGCTGATACTGTCCCTTGTAAGGTTCAAGACCACTTCCTGGCATAAAGCCTTATTTTCCCCGAGTGAAGGTCAGGGGTCAGAGTCACATGGTTATCATCAACTAATAGGTACAGAGGGTAGGAGTAGCAAGGCAGAGCCCTCAAAGATATGGGAAAACGATTAGTTCTAGAAGGGGACATACCAAGCAGGGATTAGTCCAGCTACCCAACCCCTTCCAAATCACTTCAGTTGGGTGACAATGTTGACTTTCAGGGTGAGGGTGGTGGCACCAAACTCAAGGAGGGCATTTTAAACTGTTGTCAGGGACTTACCAAAAGGTGGAGTATGGATTAACTTCAAAAGTACCTGGAAGTTCCACCCCAACCCAAAATACCTGTGCCACCCTCTGGCTGGCACTTGAGTTTCCATCATTACAGTGTCCTACCATTTTATGATCCCAGGGGAGCGGTCATGTCTTAGGCTGTTCTTAGTCATTGATGTGCAGTGAAGTGGTCCCATAATGCACAAAGCGAGTGCCTGAAGTCAGGGAAGACTCACCTTCTGAGTTCAAATCTGTCCTAACACACTTAGTAACAGTGTGACCCTGGGCAAGTCACTTCACCCTGTTTGCCACAGTTTCCTCACCTGTCAAATAACCTGGAGAAGGAAATGGCCAAAACCACTCCAGTAACTTTGCCAGGAAAACTCCAAATGGGGTCATGAAGAGTCAGATATGACTGAAATTGCTCAACAACAAGTCACTGATACCTCTGGGGAAAGGAAGACTGAGGGCAAGTTGTGATTGGAAGGCAGGGAGCCTGCAGGTCGAATGTGATCCTCACCTTAACTGGGACAGACAGGTAGGTGGATTCCTGAGTTCAAATTCTGCCTAAAGCATTTACAGGCTGTGTGACTGCCTCACACTCCTCATGTGTAAGATGGGGACAATACTGGCACCTACCTCCCAGGGTTGTTGTAAGAATAAAATGAGATAATATTTGTTAAGTGATTTGCAAACCCCAAAGTGCTATATAAATGCTAGCAATTATCATATCATCATGGGAAAACTGAGATCATTCTCACTCTGCAACTGTCCAACACATATTCCAAAGCTGTCTCCCCACCTTGCTTTCTGGTCCTCCTAGCCCTCCTATCAGCATGAATAGCACAGGAGAGGATGGTGCCGCATGTCAGTCACGTTGAATGGAACAGACACGGAGGTCATTGCAAATGGGACCTATTTTTAACTGCCTTGGTTAAAAACAAAAAGAGGAAATCGACAGCATCTTGGGCAAAATCTGGAAGAGACAGGTTAGATTCTTCCACTTCAGGGACCTCAGGGAGCCCAGGAAGGGCTTCCTCCATGCTGGGAGGACAAAGAGAAAGAAGTTCTCCAGAGTCAGTCTTAAAGCAGATTATCGAGGGTGTGGTTTCCGGAGTGTAAGGGAAAGCCCCACCCTCAAAATATCCCAGGACCTGTTCCTGATAATTCGGGGGGCAGGGGGAAGGGGAGGGCACAGATTGCTTTTCATTCCCAAAGGAGAGATGAGGAAGCAAGGGCAAATGCAGCCAGGAGGGGAATCCCAGAGCCAAAAGCCAGGGAAGACCGCTGAGAATGGGACAGCTCCCAGTCCTAGGATGGGGCCACTGAGAGGCCAGGGGAAAAGAGTGCAGAAACAGAATGGTGTAGCGGAGAGAATGCCGAACTGGGGATACGGTGACCTGGATTCACTTCTCCACTCCCACACTTTCTACCTGCGTGACCGTGTCATGTCATGTTGATCTACAAGCTTCAGTTTCCTCACATTTAAAATAGAGATAACAGCATATACACAACCTACCTCACAGGGTCGTTGTCAGGGAAATCTTGTGTAGACCTTGCAGTACAACAAACTTGTTTGTTTTTGAGAAATTATGAGAAAGGGGAACTACTGAAGATGAGCCTGGTAGAATTGTCTGGAGGGATAGATTTGCTGTTCTAATAAAGTGAGAAACAAAACTTGTCTGCCCTGCTGATTCCCCAACACATATCACACGTACACACACACACACACACACACACACACACACACACACACACCCCTCAATACCAACCTCAGTAACAACCACAGTTGTCCTAAACCCAAAAATAAAAGGGAAAGGAGGAAGAAAAAAGAAGAAAGGGAGCCCAAGGACTGAGGAATGGTTGAACAAATTGTAGTATACAAAATTAATGGAATGTTATTATAGCAAAAAAAAATTAGGAGTTCAGAGGAACATGGGAAGATGGGTATGAACTGATACAGTAATTATAATAATACAAATGAAAAGAACACACACAAAAAAGCTGAACACTAAAGAAATAACATACTATTATAATGACCAGTCCTGAAAAGAGGAAATGAAACCCCCCTCTTTTGAGAAGAGAGGGTATCACAGGTGCAGAATGTTGCATATACAGTCACATGAGGTCTCTGTTGATTCATATTGTGTAACTGTTTTTCTTTGTTACAAGGGAGGGTCTTATTGTGTTAGGACATATCTAGAAATGACTGTGATGTACCAACACAAAGAAAGAAGAAAATAAGCATTTATTAAATACCTACTCTATGCCAGACACTGTGCTGAGCACTTCATAAATATTATCTCACTTATTCCTCATAGTAACTGTGAGAGGTAGATGCTATTATTAGCCTCATTTTAAAGTTGAGGAAACTGAGGCAGAGAGAAGCTGGGTGACTTGCCCAAGGTAAGTAAGCATCTAAAGGGGCTTTTAAACTCAAGACATCCCGACTCCAGGCCCAGCATTCTATCCATCTCACCACCTAGCTGTAACAATAAAACCAGTTTTGTTTGTTTGGTTTTGGTTTTGGTTTTTTGGAAAGAGGAGAAACAACCCTTTGGTGAAATGGATAGAGCCCTGGACCTGGAACCAGGAACACCTGAGTTCAAATCCAGACTCAGACACTTACTAGCTGTGTGACCCTGGGCAAGTCACTTAACCTCCATTTGCCATAATCCACTGGAAAAGAAAGTAGTAAACCACTCCAGTTTCTTTACCAAGAAAACCCCATGGCCAGTATTGGTGTGCTCTGCTCCACGGGGTCACAAAAAGGTGAACATGACTGATCAACAAATAGATGTATACCACTTATATATATTTACTAATAATAGTATGCATATTTACTAGTAATAGTATAATATATGTTATATAAAATATACCATAGTATGTGTGTATGCACTATATATATATATATATATATATATATATATATATATATATATATAGAGAGAGAGAGAGAGAGAGAGAGAGAGAGAGAGAGAGTGTATGTGTGTGTGGGGGGGGTAACGTACTCTATACACATGCTGTATACTAGTGTACATAGCACAGATACGCACAATATATGTAGTGTATTTATTCCTTAGTATGTTGTGTTGTTGTTGACGTACATTTGTCCTTCGTTCTCAAAGAGGACCATGACATCAGGGAAATGATGACATGACTCGCAGTTGACTTTGATCTGAGCGAGGGAGGGCCGTGCAAGGTCACCAGCCTCACCTTCTCCTCCGGAGCCATCTGGGTCCAGTGGCCTGATATTCACCAGGACGACGGGAGGTGTCCCAGGATGCATGGGGAGACCCTGGCCCTTTAGGGCTAAGGTCTTTTCAGGTTCTCACTTGGAGTGAGGTAAGGCCCATTCAGTGAATAGGCCTCTTTAAGAAGTTAATCAAGGGATGGCCCCTTTAATCAAAACGCAAAAAAAAAAAAAATCAAACTGGGAGGGGAAGACCACATAATATACATAGTACATATATACATAGTATGTATATGCACTATACACGTAGTATGTATGTATATATATGTCTATATATACACATGCACACACGTATGCAGTATATATACACACATGATATACATGTATACACACAGTAGACATGGCAATATACACATAATATACATAGTATACATAGCATCTATACACATAGTATGTATACACATAATACACTAGTCCACACACACATATGTATGTATACGCATAGAGAGACAGAGAGAGACAGAGACTTTGGACAGTAGAAATCATACTTATTGACTGTCCTCTAGGGGCACCCGTGTTTATAACATTTGTTGTCTTGGCTTTTTATACTGACTACCTGGTGTACATATTTGTTAACTCTCCGTACACCTTTATATGCAGCTAAATTCTAAATTTACTGAGTCTAAATTTACAGTGTCTTTTTTCATCTTTGTATTTCCCCTCCTGTCTAGCACAGTCTCTTTTACATAATAAGTACTCGATAAACGTCTATTGAATTAAACAATGTTTGATACGATGAAAAGGACATCAGATTTGGAACCAGAATACCCAGGAGCAAATCCTAATTCTGTCCACTTACTATCTCTATGACCTTGGATAACCCATTTAACATTCTTAGGCTTCAGTTTCTTCATCTGTAAAAACTAGAAGGTTGAACTGTTGTAACTCTTGTTTGGTAATTTCAGTCGTATCCAGCTCTTTGTGACACCATATGAGATTTTCTAGGGAAAAATTCTGGACTGTTTTGCCATATCTTTCTCCAGCTCATTTGACAGATGAGGAAACTGAGGCAAACAGGGTGAAGTGACTTGCCCAGGGTCACACAGCTAGTAAGTGTCAGGATGGATTTGAACTTGTGAAGATGAGTTTTCCTGACTCCAGGCCTGGGTTGGACTAAATGATCTCTAACACCATTTGTAGTTCTAAATCTATGATCTTATGAATTTAATTAAATTGATGTGGAAATAGTATGGAGCCAGCAAAAAATATTGAATGGTCTGTACTCCAGGCCTCCAGGACCCTTTTTGTTTCCGTGTGCTCCAGACCTTCTCCTTTCTCTTCTCCCTTCCCCTCAGGTTTTGAATGTTAATCACTTACCTGCAAAGTCAAAAAATAGAAATATACGGGGTGTTCCTAAAGTCTGGACACATAGGCAAAAATGCATATTTTCAAGAAATGAAAGGAATGACATTTTCAACAATATTTTATTTAATTGGAATATTAACAAATAACATCTTCAGTATGATTTCCATCATTTGTGATGCAAAGATTGCAAGATTCACATGAACTCGATGCAATAACTCCACATTGACGTCAATTACCTATGTGTCTGGACTTTAGGAACACCCTGTAGAATGTTTTCGAAAACTGGAAGGGAAAAGACAAAAGAATCTTTATGTTAGAGATAGAAGACTTGATTTGCTCACAATTACACTGATAATAAATAGCAGAATCAGGATGAATTGAACCCAGGTTCAAATCCCAAGTTTTCATCCCAGATCCAGGGCTCTTTTCACTCTATCAAAAAGTAATTCTCACTAATATATGAGAGACTTGAGAGGAATGGGCAATGGGTGGAAGGCTTGGGAAAGAATTTGCATTTTAAGAGCAACTTAGAGAAGTTAATATAAAAAATGAATTTTTAATGCTATAATTTCTGACAACAGTAATAGGCAATAGGAGAAAAATTTTTTAAACTGAGAGATCTTCCTAGCACTCTAAAAATAACCACACCATGTAGGTGGCCACTTACTCTGTCTGTGCTTAAGCACAACTCCCCTAAAAAGTACCATCATAGGATCATAGATCCTATTGATTGGGACATCAAAGGCCAATTAGTCTTAACCCCTCCCATTTTAGAGCTGTCAAGTGATCTCTAAGCTCCAAAATATTTCTCCTTTTGCCAATTACTGGATGTCTGAAATCGTCCAAAACAAAGCAAGAAAAGGGGGAATAGGAGCATCTGTAGTGAAATTCCACCCCCCCCCAACCAAATCCTCTCCCAACAGCCAAGCCTTAGTGCTTATTTGCTTACAACCACACCTCTTTTTTGCCTTCAGCCTAGCACTGAGGTTTTCCTGGCTTGTTGCTGCCTCTTCAACAGAATGAACCTGAAAAAAGACAAAGCAAGAGGCTTGGGAGGAGATAGACTTTTGGATAGCGAAAGAGCCCCAAGCTGGGTGGGCCAAAAGATTGGATAGTTTAAATAGAACCAGAGGCCACCACCAGTCACATTCTGTGACCAGCTAGAGACCACAATTTCCCCTTCTGTGGAAGCTATGTTGGGGAGAATGACGGAATACTCCAAGTAACCAAGCAATAATACTCCCTCTTGTTTGTACAGCACAAATAAAGGAGTTGGCCAAGTTACTTTCATTATGCATCTAAAGTCAACAAGAAATATCATTTCATGGGACATTTGGTCATCTTGTATTACAGTGCTCATGATTGTTGTTGTTCAGTCATTTCAACTGTGTCCAACTCTGTGACCCTGTTTGGAGTTTTCTTGGCAAAGATACTAAATCAGTTTGCCATTTCCTTCTCTAGCTCATTTTCCAGATGAGGAAACTGAGACCAACAGGGTTAAGTGATTTGCCCAGGGTCACACAGTTAGTAAGTATCTGAGGCCACATTTGAACTCAGGTCTTCCTATTTATGGGCAGCTAGGTGGCACAATGGATAGAGAGCCCTGGTCTTGGAATCAGGAAGATGCATCTTCATGAGTCAGTATCTTTGCCAAGAAATCCCAAAACAAGATCATGGAGAGTCAGACATGACTGAAATGACTGAAAAATAACTTCCTGACTCCAGCCCCAGTGCTCTATGCACTGCACCACCCAGATGCCCTGTGTTCATGATAAGCATTTGCAAAAAGATCTATAAAAGCAATTGTAGCATTGGTATTACATAATTGCAGAGGGTGAAAAGGTAGAGAAATTCAAAAAATTTCAAAGAACAGAATTTAAGAACACCCTGGATTAAATTAATACAGAGTGTGATATTCCATTACTTCAATCCAAAGGAGGAGATAGAAGATGCAGAAATATACGCTGGAAAATATGATTTAAGAATATGGAACAAGAGGCCTATGGCTTATAGACTGAACAAAAACCTCATTCCTATGTAACATAAATACTTTATTTAAGAAGAAAGAAGGGAGTCACTGTACATGATAGACACCAAATCACTTAATAAAAAAGAAACTGATTTCATTTTAACAGACAAGAAGTGTCTCAGCTCCTAACAGCTTCCAAATCAGTTATCAGACAAAGATAAAAATTAATACATTGCTCAAAGAATTAAAATAGAAAAAGATAAGGCATGTACCTCTAAACAATTTCCATCTGATCTAATTAAATATGCTTCATCGGCTCCCACTTGAATTGGATAGAGGAACAGACATTGACAAAGATTATAACAGTTTCCTAAAGAAATTTAACTAATATGAATCAGTTGTCATAATGAGGAGACCAGAACAGGCCAAAAACTATTTTAACCAGCAAATACTTGATCTTCTTGACAAATGGAGAGATATGGTAGGCAAAGGCAATGTTGGTTTAGAACACAAATTCATTTGTAAAATCTTATGGAAGACTTTCCAATGGAAGATTTTAAGCAATATCTCCTCATAAAATAGAAGCAATGGAATAACAACAACAACAAAAACCAATTTATAGAAAGCTTTTGCAAGAACCTCCACTAAACAAAGTCATCCTCCAGCCATTTTAGAATAAAACTGGAAGGAGAACAACAAACAGATAAACATTTTTTAAAAGATTTGTAATTAAAAATAAAACTCTTTTGACAGCCAGGGTCAGTGAATTTGTACGATGCGCAGCATAAAGAAATGGAACTGAAACTGAAAAAAAAAAAGCCAAAAAAAAAAAAGATGGAGAAAGTATCTGGACTAGACCAAGTGTACACAGAGGATATCGCTACAGGAGGTGATATAATCCTGAAGGCACTGGGTAAAGAGAGTCAATTCTCAAAATATCTTTAAAAAAAAAAAAGAGGAGATGTGAAAGGCATAGGAGAAAATCCTGGACCTCATTATTATACTACCACCACACCCAAAGTCCATCAAGAGGATATCAATAGCTTCTGACCCATATGCTGACTTTCTATTCTCTACAAAAATTTTAATGTGGAAAAAAAAGAAAAAAAATTTTATGTGAAGAAATTACACCTGAATCAAGAGAATCCTTGTTAAAGGTGTGAAAGGGGAATAGACAGCTTTACCTAGCTATACCTCATAGCAAATCACATCTTTATGGTCAAAAAGTTGACTGAAAGGTGTAGAGAAGGTCTCATTGTATTTGTTGACTATTTTTAAAATATTATTCAGGGCAACTAGGTGGTGCAGTAAGTAGAGCACTGGCCTTGGAGTCCGGAGGACCTGAATTCAAATCCGGCCTCAGACACTTGACACATGTACTAGCTGTGTGACCTTGGGCAAGCCACTTAACCCCAATTGCCCTGCTTAAAAAAAAACCAAAAAAGTAAAAACAACAACGACAAAAAAAATATTCAGTAGAACAAAACATTGCCTAAAGTCTCTCTCCAATGGAAGCAAACAAGATGGCTTGACAGAAACCCTTGAAGGAACTACTAATAGAGGCAATTTGGTTCAACAGCTCTCTGATAATAATTAAACGAGGAATACACAAGGAGACGTGCTCAATGGAATGGTTTCCTATTGTCACTGAAAATATCCCGTGCAAAGTACAAATGGAAGAGAGATTCCATAAAGATAGGGAGGTCTTCCAAATGCTCCTGTTGGTGACCAACATTTTTCTAATTGTATCAAGCCTCTGTACAAACTTCAGAAATGAGATCCACTATCACTCAAAACCAAATGGATAAAGAATATCTATTGTCCAGATGATCCTATGAAGTAGGATTGGCAGCCCATAGAGCTAGTCCATCAATGCATATGTGTATCTCAGAGTAACATTGCTGGAAAACGATTTGGGCCCAGAATGGAACAGAAGAACAAATTGGATCACCATTTGGAAATTTACACTGCTTAATAACTCCAATTTTGTCATTGCTGTTCAATTGTTCAGTCATGACTGCCACTTTGTGATCCCATGGGCTATAGCACTTCAGCACATTCTGTCTTCCACTATCTCCTGAAGTCTGTCCAAGTTCATGTTCACTGCTTGCATGACATTATTTGTCTATCTCATCCTCTGCTGTCCCTTCTTCCTTTTGCCTTCAATCTTTCTCAACATCAAGGTCTTTTCCAATGAGTCCCATCTTTTCACTATGTGGCCAAAGTATTTAAGCTTTAGCTTCAGTACTGATCTTCCAGTGAATAGTGTGAATTAATTTCTTTAAGTATTGAATGAATTTATCTCCTTGCCATCCAAGACACTCTCAAAAGTCTTCTGCAGCACCACAAGATTGATTCTTTTGTGAAGGGAAACTAAGCCACCTTTTGCCTCAATTCTTGCATAGCCTTTATTCACTGAGTGGGTGTTGTCTCCAACAAACTGAGATCTGGGTAAGACCATAGCTTAAAAAGGCCAAGGTCTCCCACTGTATCTCAGGCCATGGCCAGTTGTGTAGACCTATGTCTTGTCACTAGACTTCAGTGACTCTGGAGGAGAGAATGAGGCTGATTACTTTACACAGCCCTGCCTCACTTAAATCCGATTTACTTGCGAGTCAAGACATCACCTTGCTGGTGTCATTTGTCCTCTTCAAGAATGAAGAACAACAACAATCCAGCACCACAATTTGAAGGTGCTGGTTCTGCAGTGCTCAGCTTTCCTTCTAGTGCAATTCTTGCAGTCATACATTGCTACTGGAAAAGCTATAGCTTGGACTATATGGACCTTTACCAGCAAGGTGATATCTTTGCTTTTTACTCTGCTGTCCAGTTTTGCCATAGCTTTTCCTCCAAGGAGCAAGCATCTTTTAATTTCATGGCTGCAGCCACCATCTGCAGTGATCATGGACTCTGAGAATATAAAATCTGACATTGCTTCCATTGTTTCTTCCGCTATTTGCCGGGAAGTGATGGAATCAGTTGCCAAGATCTTAATTTTTTTAATGTTAAGCTTCAAGCCAGCTTTTACACACTCCTCTTTCACCTGTATCAAGATGCCTCTTAATTCTTCTTCATTTTTTGCCATGAGAGTAGTATTGTCTACATAGTTAAGATTGTTTATATTTCTCCTGGCAACCTTTATTTTGGCTTTTAATTTGTCCAGTGTGGCTTTATATGATGTACTCTGCATATAAGTTGAATAAATAAGGTGACCATATACAAGCTTGCCATACTTCTTTTCCTGCCTTACAGTTCCATGTTTGTTCCATGTTTGGTTCTAAATGTTGCTTCTTGGCCCACATACAGGTTCCTCAGGAGACAAGTAAGATGATCCGGTAGTCCCATCAATTTGAGGACTTGTCACATTTTGTTGTGATCCACACAATCAAAGGCTTTAGTGTAATCAATAAAGCAGAAGGAGATGTTTTCCTGAAATCTCTTGCTTTTTCCGTAATCCAGCAAATATTGGCAATTTGGTCTCTAGTTCTTCTGCCTCTTGAAAAACCAGTCTGCTCTTCTGGGAGTAAAAAGCAATAGGCACTACTGACTTCATAGGGCTGTTGTGGGGAAATGTCACAGAGACATGAGTTAATGTTATTACTGCTATTGTTATTTTAATTACTTTGCATTCATCTCCTTTTTAATCTGACGTGTTCATGTTGGAACTGTGAGAAGTCTCTGTTGCAAATGAGAAAGGTTTATAGTGCCAAGTCATACCGTAGGAAAATGATCTTCCTACCTGTCACTTGTCCCTAGGAGATGGATTCAAAGAGGTTGTCCATTGGGGGAATCTGTACAGGAGTGTGGGCCTAGGAAAAAAGGAGAGACTGGTACAGGGGGCTCTGAAATTTTTATTTTTATTTTATCTCACAACTGCCCTCATCTTTGGAGTCAGAGGACTTGGGTTCAGATTCGGATCTCTGATAATTTCTCTCAGTTAGAGCTGCATATATCACTTAACTTTCTTGGGTATCAATTTCTTCATCTGTAAAATGAAAGGGTTGGAGTAGATAGCCTTTGAAATACCATTAAAATCTAGATCTATGATTCTATGATTGAATTTGGTGAATACTACCAACATTTCTCTCTTTTGGGCTTTGAATAGGATCTACAAAGTGTGGTCAACTTAAAATCACACATCTCTTTGAAGTCTTCTTCAAAATAGGAAAATGGTTAACGATGGAGCCCAATCAAACCTTAGTCTGTGGTATGGACATACCATAGTCATGATAATGTAGTAATAATTTTTCATCTTACTTCTGTGTGGATATTGAGAGTAAATTTTGATTCTTTAGATAGGAAGAAAGTTAATGGAATCTATCAAACCACTGTGATTCTCCCTCCCCATTCCCCCAGTTAATGTAACAGAAGGTAAGGAAGTGGAGCTCATTCAAGACCCTTCTAACTACCTTCCTTTCCACTTGTCCCTCAACCCATTCATGCATGCACCTTTCCCCTCCCATTCCCATAAAAATATCTCTGCCTAATGAAGTTTAAAAAAGCCTCTTAAATTCTGTTCTATCTGATATATAAGATTTAATCTCTCAGATCTTTGTCTGCATTTTTTTTTCCTTCTTCCTTAGAATCTGCTCAACTGAATTGTTTTGAACTGAGAATTAGGGTTTGACTCTAGGGTTAAAGAAAGACTATAGTGATCTCCCCCCTTTTATTTTTTTTTTTTGCAGGGGGGAAGGCAGGGCAATTGGGGCTAAGTGACTTGCCCAAGGTCACACAGCTAGTAAGTGTGTCAAGTGTCTGAGGCCAGATTTGAACTCAGGTCCTCCTGACTTCAGGGTTGGTGCTCACTGCACCATCTAGCTGCCCCAAGACTATAGAGATCTCAAGAGGTCATCTGGCCCATCCAGGGGTATACTGGTAAATATTTACCAAACAACTCCCCCAAAAAACCTAAATGTACAACAACACACTTTTGAGCTTAAACTGCGTTTTTAGCATTTTCTCCATCATTTTCTTAAGTCTAGACAATCAACAAAACAATAACTCAAGCCCTGATTTGTAGCTTTGCCAATTCCAAGGTATAAATGTGCACACTGAAAATTTTAACTTTCTCCCTTTCAAGCCTTCTTAAGCACACCCCTGGGACCATCCATCAGCCTCTGGGAAGAACTGGATCCAAATGTTTCCAGAAAGTTCATTATTTACTCTTTTCACAGATCCTCCTCTCCTTCACCCATCATGATTCTTCTTCCATTCTAAAATATGTGAGAATAGATGCCTTGTCCTTAGCTCTCCATGAATGTATAAAAAAAGAGAGCCTCTTATTCAAAGTGCTGGAAGGTCCCCATATTCTACCTTCAAAACTCTACTGAGACCACACCTGGATACTTTAGTGTCTCTGCAAAACTAACCAATATATCAAAATATATTATATTCAATTTTCCACACTTAGAGTCTCCCATCTCTGAAAAGAAGCAAAAGAGAGGTCCCTTTGATGGGTGGTGGGACCTGGACCCTTAAAAGAAAAAGACCATATTTTGGCCCTGAAGTTTCCCACTCTGGCATTTCACCTGAGGCCATCTGGCCCATCCCAGCCTACCTAGATTTAACTGTGCTTTTACTGTGGCTCTCCAACCCTGCCCAGACCGTTTAACTACTTTCATTGTCCTCACCAGGGCCATCCCAGGCCATTTACCACTCCTTGACCCCATCTAGGCCCTTTCTCTGTTGCCCCTGGGCCATGCCAGGCTACTTACCACTCTTTAATCCCATCCAGATCTTCTCACTGTCTTTTCCTATATATAAGTACCAATCTTATCTCCATTAAATTGCTCAGATTCACTTAGAATCTAGCCTGCAAATAAACCTCACTTCTTTGACCGAAAGAAGGCTCGAGTGGTTGAATTATTTTGAGGCAGACCTGATCCCTGCCTCTGCCCCCTTATATTTTGGGGTTCCAGGTGCCCCAAACCACAATACCTTCACATACTTCTTCTCTGAGGCCAAACTTGGCTATTATAGTTTTGCAGTATCAAGTTTTGGTTATTTTACTGCTGGTGTTTCCTTTTATATTGCTGTAAATGTTGTGGGTATGTTGTTGTTGTTTTTAATTGTTCGTCATTTCAAACAAGCCATAGAACCAAAGAACTAAAGCTGGAAAAGACTTCAGAGGCCATCCAGTACAATCTCCCCATTTTACAAATAAAGAAACTGAGGCTCAAAGAAGTTGAGTAAATTGTCCAAAGTCACACTCATAGTAAGAGTCAGAGGTAAGATCTGAACCTGCTGGCTGACTTGGAAGCCAATGCTTTTTCTACTGTACCAGGTCTTTCTATCCTTCTCTTTATTTGTCATTTTTTATAGAACAGTAGATGGTATCTTTTCTGACATAATCACTGGCCTTTTACACCTATGATCCACACCACTGAAGTCTTTTGATGTGTGAAACTGAGGATATACTATATCTTCCATAGTGATTACAAGGACATCATGGTGTAACAGAAAGAATGCTAGACAAGGAATCTAGGTTTATCCCAGCCACTGATCAATGGTGTGACCTTGGGCAAGTCACTTTATCAATATGGACTCAGTTTCCTCAACTGCTGAGCAAGGAGGTTGGACTAAATTTATCCCTAAGGTCCCTTCTAGTTCTAATATACCCCTACCCTACTTCTTGCTCTACCATCTGAGAGACTTTGGGGGCTGGAAATATGTTCCAGGGTTCATTAAGTTAAGGTTGTCGCAGCATGCTGAGGAAGGCTCATGTTCCCTGAACTCTGTTAAGGCACCATCTCATGTGTCTAGTGTATAGGATGCCTTTTATACTCTTCCCTCTACAGCAAGATCTAATGACTGACTTTCCACATGATAAGCCAGGGTCAGGGACTCAGGCAACTTGCCACACCTAGAAGATCCTGAAACTAAGTGGCATACCCCAAGGTCACACACTGAGAGAGTAACAGAGCCTGGACTAGAGAAATGCACACCTCCGTAGAAGGAGTAAATAGAAATATTGACAGAATCCAAGCCCTGGGTTGCCTTAGATGAAAAAAGTACTGGTTCTAAAGTCACGGGGTCTGTGTTTAAATTCTGCTCCTGATGCTTACTACTTGCGTGACCTTGAGCAAATCAATTAACTTGTCTGGCCTTCAGTTTCCTTCATCAAGATGAAGGGGTTGGGCTGGATGGCTTATGAGGTCCCTCCAGACTCTAAACCCTAGGATATTCTCTCTCCCTTCTATTATCTCTTCACCAAAGGCCCAAGGGGAAGAACTCTGCAAAGCAGTATGGCAAAGATGACTGGATTGGGGGTTAGAAGAGGTAAGTTCAGATTTTGGCGCCCTAAAAGGATGTTTCAGAAATGGACCAAATATGATGTCTAGGTAGTGTCTGAACCAATAACCCCCTGAACCCAAAGCAAATGAGGTTCCTTCCTATCTGTTCTCTCTTAGATAATTCTCCATTTGCTTATCCTCTGAGTCATGAGGTTCGATAAAGGACATCAGGGTTAGAATCTTTGAATATTGGATTTAAGTAGGAATTTGAAAGATAGGGTTAGAAAGGAATGCTTTGATTGCCTTCTCACCTCCTCAGAATCAGGATTCTTCCTTCTTAGAATCCTCCTCTTCCATAAAGTCTCTTTTGACTAACTTCACTCCTTACTCCTCATCCCCACCCCCCAGTGAACATTTCCTTGCTTCAACCCCAATCGGGCACTTGGGATGTAGTTGGGACCACATCGATACAATCTAGCTTATGTTTTCTTGTTGTTTCATGTATGGCCATCTCATCTTCTCATTTTGGTATATACAGGTCAGGGGATGTGTTTTCTAGCCATGGATAATGGATAGAGTAGCTAAGCGGCATAGTAGAGATTGTTGAACCTAGAATGAGGAAGATTTGAGTTCAAATCCAACCTCAGATACTTAGTGGCAATATGACCCTGGGCAAGTCACTTAATCTCTGTCTGCTTCTGTTTCCTCCTCTGTAGAATGGGGATAATAATAGCACCTACCTCGCAGGGATAGGATAAAATGAGATAACATTTATAAATCACTTTGCAAACCTTAAAGCATTATGTAAATGCTAACTGTTGTTAGTCTCTTTTTCTTTTAGCCTCTCTGGGAGTTCACTAAGCAATTTGATGAACTCTTTGTACAGTGAATTTTTGTCTGGGACTTGTATCATCCAATGGAGGGTATGGGCATGCCCATTGGTAGCCCTGAGAAGATTGGGGCACATCTCTGAAGGTGTGCCCTATGGCCCTTCTTCAAAGATAAGAACACAAATCTTATTTATTGAGGATTAGTTGATTGGCTAGACTGAATTGAAGACAAATTGAATATGTCAGATAAAGTTGCCCCTTTGTGTTAAGCCTATAAAAGAGACTCTCCATTGCAGAATTGGGTTGTTTTTTGTCTTTTTCCTTTTTCTAAACACAGGTCAAAGGCCAAGATGATAAAAGGAATGTTGCTCCATGGGGGACACTTATGTGTTAGCATGGTTCCCCAGGAATCAACTGCATATCCCCCTCTAAGCTCTCTTTTGGCCCAAGAGACAGCTGCAGAAGGAGTAATGGTGGAGTACTGAAAGCTCCTGAGCTCCAAGTTCCTGAATCCATCCCTGGAGAGGCTATGGCAGGAGCAAATGGTGGTAGCACGTGCTCTATACCATGTGACCCCAGAAGAAGAGAACCCTTACCACCAAGCAGTTGGCACTCCTGAAGCCTCCTGCAGCGAGGAGGAGGTAACCAGCCTTATGATTACTTCTCTAGCAACCCCAAGTTGGAGTGCTCTGAGACCTAGCCTTCTAGAAATAGTAGAAGAGTTTCAGGTAGAACCAGCATCTTAGGGAGAGCTGGGATCTCCATCAAGCAATCAACAAGCATTTACTAAGTACCATATGTTGACAATAGGCAAGGTGCTAGGGATACAAAGTCAAAAATGAAATGGCATCCTTGCCATTGAAAAGCTAATGTTCTGTAGAGGTAGACACCATGTATATTCCATACTGTGCCCCTGGAAATGGGAGGAGCAGGAATGAACTAAAAGAATGATACAAGGGAGAAAAAGACCCAGACTTTGCCCTCTGCTATTATCATGAGTTACTTAAATGATGCAGGTCCAACAAGAAGGGAAGTGTTTCTCTAGAAACTTTGAGTTCTTTTTCCTTCTGGATAGAGTCCAAGCCCTCAGGTTTTTACTATAAGATTGGATGTTTGTATAGGTCTCTGAGATTAAGTGGAATTCACTGTAATGCGTGTGTGTGTGTGTGTGTGTGTGTGTGTGTGTGTGTGTGTTGGGGTGTGCAGTACCAGGAGAGTTCAAGTCGTAGAGTAATACCATAATGCTAGAGGACTTTTTGGATTCTTGAGATGAACAAAATATTCCCCGGAATGTCAAGTAACCCCAAATTCTTTTTCCTTTTTAAAGGGAATCCAAACTACAGGGTGATACTATGAGTCTAGAGGACAGCACAGACCTGGGGAGGGGGGGATGAATTTACAGTTCTGGAGGAAGTACATAAATGGATTATGGGCCACAGAGAGTCTTCTATCTATGTGTTTTCTACATTTTCTGTAGAGTGGAATAAAAGCTGTTCTATATCCAGTATATGAAATGTTACTTTGAATGCTTGCCCAGATGCTCTTTTACTCTCCTGTGTGAAGTCCTAGACTCAAACTACATTCAATCTGTAGTCTGCATTTTTCTAGGGGATAGCTCTGGGTGAGGCCAGTGTGACAAAAAGGACAGCTTTTAGGGTGGTCTTGAAGACCAAACCCAGTAAACCTCCAACTTGAGGGCAGAGTCCTAAGGTACTTCTCCCTTAGGTGCCCAAAAGAGGTGTGCCAAATGGTCCTAGAATGATTAGGTGATATGTTCTAGTCAGTAAGTACTACTGGGTAAGAAGGGAGGGGATCGCTAACCAAAAACTAAACCTGGGTGAAGTCTGTGCTCAGTAGGGTTCAGTTCTCCTTTGCAAAGTGTAGCCTAGGTGGGCCATACCTCCTTACTATGATAGCCCTCAGATTCCTGAGTCCCTATTCAACAAAATAGGCTTGACCGGGAGGAATGGGGAGACATGGAAGAAGACACCACCTGCTAGTATTGTTCCCCCTCCCCCTTCAAATTATCTTGTATTTACTTTAAATATGTGTTTACTTACATACTTTAAGTATGTGTTTGTATATTGTATATATTTATACATTTAAGTAGTTGCACAAGATAGAATGTAAGTTCCTTGAAGACAGAAACTGTTGCATCATTTCCTCTTTGTATCCTCAGTCATTGCTCTGCCCAAAGGAGTAGAAATTTTGATCGTTGAAACCTCACAAGATATTTTGGGGTTTACTGGGTAGATTTTTTTCTTAAGGACCATGCCTTAAACTCAAATCACTCTGGCTCTCACTGATTGGCCAACAATAGGTCCCCTCCTCACTTGGTCATTATTTGGGTTTTGATGGCTCAGTGTGAGTGTGAATAGCGACTGTTTCTATTTTGGCCAGAAACCCTGAAGGTCTTCCCCTCCCAGACTGATTTTTTTTTATTTTTTGCCTCATTTCTTCTTACCTAGCCTTAATCACTGAATGATTATTGCCTCGGACAAACTGAGACCTGGGAAAGACCTTAACTTGAAAAGGCCAAGGTCTCCCACTGCATCCTGGGTCATCTCCAGTCATCCTGTAACTTGCCACTGGATCCAGATGGCTCTGGAGGGGAGAATGAGGCTGGTGACTTTGCACAGCCCTCCCTCACTTAAATCCAATTCACTTGCAAGTCATGACATCACCTTCCTGATGTCACTGGTCCTCTTCAAGAAGGAAGGACAAAGGACAACAACACTGACACAGTGATTTCACAAAATCGGCCCTTAATACATGTTCCTTGAATACTTGCTTGCAGATACAGTCCTTGCCTTCAAGGAACTTACAATCTAATTAGGGAGATAAGACTAATTCACTGGAAACCAAGGACAATAATAATAGTTGCCCTTTTTTAAGCACTTGAATGTTTCCAAAGCCTTTATTCACCTAACAAATATTTTTTAGTGCCGTTTTACAGGAGAAGAAATTGAGGAACAGAGAGGCTAAGTAACTTGTGTGTGATCACTTAGCTGGTAAATGTCAGAACCTGGCATTGAACTCAGGTCCCCAGAGTAACTCAAATCTTCTTCATTCCTAATCCCAAACTGACTACACTATACCTGTCTCTTTTCTCTCCTTTCTGTCAAATAGTCTAAGTAAACCGCTCGGCTGCAAGCTAAGCTAAAAGACAACTTTGAAAGATAGAAATATTGCTCAGCAAGCGATGGAGTCAGGATCTGGGGTTCTTTCCAGGTGCTAACAGGTGAGACCACAAATAAAAAGGGCAAAGTACTTTGGGGTAGAGCCATAGTGTCTTCTGGGAGGAGAGCTGCCCTAACTCTCTGCATGGAGCAGGGCCTTACCAAACCCTGTCCCCATGGGCAAACATTCTAAGCTCTTCCTCACTAAGGTTAACAAGCCAAATGGTTTTTTTAGTGCTGTTTGCTTAGAATTTGCATATAGGAAACCAGGAAAAGGGAGTGAGTTGTTTATCTTCCCTGGATCCATTGGGCCATGTTGTGGTCCTTTGGACTCTTGGACTACCAGCAGTTCTCCATGGCTTTGGGGTAAGATGGGGGTGAGGGGGTAGATCTAAGAGCCTAGCTTTAGAGCTAGAAAGAATGACTTAGAGGCCATACCCTTGAACCTCCTCATTTCACAGATGAGGAAGCCCATCCAGACTAAGTTATTTGTTCAAAATCATGTAGGTAGCAAGCAGCCGAGCCAGTTTCAAACTCAAATCCTCTGATTCCAAAGTAAGAATTCTTTCTACTGCATCATGGTGACTCCAGGAAGAATTTTGTTTGTGTTTGTTTTTAGGATTTCTTAAAATGACAGAATAGTTTATACCTGATACTTTGTGAAGTGAGTTGTATAATCACGATTATCTATTTCTTTCTTTACTTTTTTTGATGGATGTGTGATTTGGTTATTATAGGGAACTCCTAGCAAAGAAATTATTTTTTCCAACATAGATTAGAGCCTGCTCTTCAATTGGATAGTCACTCAGGGGCACTCCCTAGGGTCAGAGCCAGGGACGTGTCAGGGGCAATGTTTGAACCCAGATCCTCTGACTAGAGCCAGTGTTCATCCCTCTTAAAGCTACCCCTAAATGTGCCAGTGGCAGGATTCTCATTTGGAGGGTGAAGAAACTGAGACTCAGAAGGACTCAGTGATTTCCCAAGATTGTAAACCTTGTTAAAGCAGAGCAGAGCCAGGGCATAAAGCCAAGTCTTGTGATACCAAGTCCTCAGCTCTTTTCTACTTTGTTAGGTTGCCTTTTGAAGAATCTGTGAACTGGAAGGGAAGAGAAAGATAAAATATTCAAACACTTCTCACTGGATAGATGAAGAAATTGAGTCCCATAGAGGGAAAGTGACTTGCCTGAGGTCTTTCTCACTCTAGACCTCAGGCCCAGCAATTGGCTGGGTTTCAAGACAGCTCAAATGTTCTCTGCTTTCATCTGGCAAAGATTCAGTGACTGAGATGCTAATTGAGTTTTCTGTTTTCAAGGGAAAATTATACTTTCTCCCTTAATGTCTTCCTTACAGAATGTATTTGTAATTGAGAGCCATCAGTTTTGTGTCTCATTTCTCTGAACTAAGAAGAGGCTTCATGAGTGAAGAAATTGTCAAAGGGCCATAGGATAGGATTAAAGGTAGGGAAGTCTGCACAGAAGATAGGCTCCCAGATGTGGCCTATCCCTAACATGAGCTTCATCATGCCAAAGGGCCTGCTTCTGGCTTCTACATGCTTCTTTTCACATTAAGTGTACCCAGATTGAACTTCCAATTTCTGCCGAATAGCAGTCACAGAGAGGCTCCTCAGAGCTAATACATTCCCCCATACTGACCACCTCTTTGACTCCTGTCCCCAAATACCACTTTTTTTGTTTCAATATTGAGTCCATTGAAATGCCTAATTAAAAATTGTCATCACATGTAATTGAAAAAAATAAAACACCATTAAGAGCTAAAAGAAAAAAAAGAGAAATGCCAAATTGAGTACACAGTAAGTAGGCAGTAACTCAGAACTTCTTTGTGTTTGTCTGCTGTGGTCAGGGAAGAAACCTGTCCCCTAGACCTTCTTTGCCACCACTGAGGCCAATGTCACCAGAGAAATGTCCTCCCTATTTTTCCTGGCTCCCAGCCCAACCAGTTCCCAAGAAATGCATTCTACTTCAGGATTGGTTTGGAACATCATGAAATTCATCATGGACTATGACCTTCTCGTAGGGCTGGCTCTGTCCATGTGAATACAAAATTGACAGTTGCTTATGTGGTGTGACTCAAGGAGTGTCAGAAAGGCTATGTCTGCCTAAACACATATGCCACGTTGGTCTGTCCTGGTTGTGGAAATGCTCAACATTCAGAATTTCTTAAAAGGTTAAAATACTAATGACCTCTAATATGTTAACAGGAAGATGGAAGACATCATTAACACATTATCTGAGAGTTACTTTATCAAACTAGCAGGTTATGATTCTATAAAAAAAACCCTTGAGTCAGTCAGTCACCTGGATGTTGGAAATTAGGAGGCTAGGCTCTGGAAATAGTTAGTTCCTTGCTTTGTGATCGTTGGCAGGCACACCAGGACCATGTTCCATATATGCCTATCTACAATTTGAAGAAAATAATTTCTCCTCTCTGGATCTCAGATCTTCATCTGTAAAATCATAAATGAGTGGGTGGGAAGAGGTGTCAAATATTCTGCCCTCTGTGCCAGCATGAAGCCTAAGGTAGTCCTAAGTATAGCCTGACCAGACTGAAAATTAAGTGGGAAATATATATGTAAAATATCACATTATATATACATAAACATATATGTATATGTTATATTATATATACATACAATAAAACATAGATGACATTACATTTGAAACTGCAGGGATCCTTATGTATGGTTTATTAACCCCCATTTCTATTTGAGTTTGATGCCACTGGGCTAGACCTCTAGAGTTTCTTCTGATTTGAACATTCTATGAGTCAGTGATTCAAAATACTATGAGTCCCCCCTTCCCCTTTCTTAAACTAGCATGGGGTGGGGCAGAATTAAGGAGCATGCTATTGCTTAAGCATATTCTATATTTCATGGGATGGGATACAATTCATGGATGATATGTAAAGATCTGTGATGTAAACCAGATTCCAAGGCTTTTGATTCAATTCAACAAATATTTTTAAGTGCCTACTATGTGAAAGGCACTGGGTTAGTTTTTGGTATCCAAAGATAAAAAACAAAAGTAGTTCCTGACCTATAGGAGTCAGGATCCTACTATAATGTTTAAAAGACTGGCACTTTTTTAGTAGCAAAGCACTGGACACAAAGTAGATGCCCATCATTTGGGGAAATGTACAAACAAATTGTGGTACATGATTGTAGTGAATACAACTATGGTCTAAGAATTGTTGAGTATAGAGAAGAATGGGAAGATTTATGTGAAATCATTCAGAATACAGTAGGCAGAACCAGGAAAACAAAATACGTGATGACTACAACAATGAAAATGGGAAAGGAAGGAAAGAAGGAAGGAGACAGGGAAGGAAAGAAGGAAGGAAGGAAGGAAGGAAGGAAGGAAGGAAGGAAGGAAGGAAGGAAGGAAGGAAGGAAGGAAGGAGGGAGGGAGGGAGAGAGGAAGGGAAGAAGGAAGGAAAGAAAGAAGGAACATTTACCTGGTACTTTAAGGTTTGTCCAATGCCTTACACACAGTAAAGCCTCTCAACAAGTCAGGACCATCTCCAGTCATCCTGATCTATATCTTGCCACTGGACCCAGATGGCTTCAGAGAAGAAAGTGAGGCCGGTGACTCCCTCATTTAAATCCAATTCACTTGCAAGTCATGGCATTATCTTCCTGATGTCATGGTCTTCTTTGGGAATGAAGGACAAACAACAACCCAACAAGTAGGGTAAATTTGTTTGGTATCACTAATCTCATTTTATAGACGAGGACACTGAGTCTCAGAGGGGTGCCCATGGTCACACACCAAGTAAGAATTCAGATTCCTCCTTACTCCAAGTTTAGCAAGATTTCCACTTTAACACAACGCCTCTGATCCCTGATGAGAGCCTTACTTTGTCTGGTCCTCAGTATAATGGTTTACTTTCCATCTGCAGAATCATAGGATCATAGACTTAGAATTAGAAAGGACCACAGAGGCCTTCTAGACCAATCTCTTCCTTTTACAGATGAGGAAAGTGAGGCACAGAGAGATTAAGTTCGTTGTCCAAGGTCACCCAAGTAGTGAGTGATACAGTCAGAATTTGAACGCAGGTCCTCAGACTATAAAACTTTCCACTATACCATATCAGTTCAAGAGCCGTTCTCTGCACTCTGAAGGGGTGGAATGGCTCTTACCTTCTTCCCTTCAATCAGAGCCCTGAGCTGGGAGTCAGAGGTCCTGAGTTTGAGACCTAATTCTACCACTTATGAAAGTATCTGGGCTTTGATTTCCTATTTAAAAAAAAAAATGATGGGGCTGGCCATGTCTAATCTATGACATCTATGATCCTATGAGGTACATAAAAATAAATTAGCTTGCCTAGGAATTATCTATTTAGAGAGTGTCTCCTCTAATCCCCTTGGGCTACAAGTGAAGAAACTGAGGCTCAGCAAGTGGAGGAAGTATGGTACCGTGAGAAGAGCACTGGTTCTAGAGTCAGAACTGCTTTCAGATTTTTCTATCTGACATGTACTGCCTGTGTGATCTTGGGCAAGTCATGTAAACTCTTTTTCAACTGGGGTTAAGTGACTTGCCCGAGGTCATACAGCTAGTAAGTGTCCAAGGAGGGATTTGAACTCAGTTGATACTGACTCCAGGGCCCTCACTTTTCCTCTTCATTGTAAAATGAGGTGATTGGACTAGACCCCTAAGGAGACTTCTAGTTCTAACCTGACGAACCAATCCATCAGCAAGCATTTGTTAATCATTTATTCTGTGCCAGGCATTGTGCTGGGAATAGAAATAAAAACTTCCTGCCCTGAAATAGCTTCTCTTCTAGCGGGGGATCCTAAGTCACAGACAGGATAAGTGATACCCAGTGGAGTTAACATCAGACCTGAGATCTGAAACTAGGTCCTCTTACAACATACCCAGAGCTCTTTCTGTTTCAAAATCACGCATCCAGTTAGTGACAGAGTCAGGACAAAGATCCCGGGTCTCCTGACTCCCAATCCAGGATTCTTTCCAGAAACTACTTCATAGTGTATGCATATGGAGAGATCCAATCTTTTCTAGTTGTGTGCCCCGCAAACCACACCATGTTGAGTAGTGTTAACATAATGTGTTACTTTCCTGTATCATTATTTTTTTGAGAAGCAGATTATTTCTGTTTTTTTTTTTTAAATGAATGAATGAAGAACAGATCTGAACAGTGAATGACTGCATCCCTCTACAAGGGCTAGGAGGGATAATGAGAACATGCCAACCAACACTAAGCTGGCAGGTCATTCGACCCACAAAGTAATCGATCTGTCTCCACCTCTAATGTTGCCCCTCCCTAGGGCCTTCGCATTCCATTTACATGTTAACCCCAAACCACCTCCCCAGGGATTGGTCGCTAGTATCCAGTTTCATTGTTGATACAGATCTTTATCTGCCCTGGGCTTATAACTGACATTTAAATTACTCTGCAAACAACGAATCAATATTTATGGATTGCTGGGCCAATACATTTGCCAAAGACAGTGTCCAGGGCTTCTCTTTCCACAGGCATGTGGGGCAGCAAAGTCAAGGTCGAGGCTGTGCCTAATTAGAATGAGGGGAAAGGGAGAATTTCAACTCTGAGACCTACTTCTCTGGCCTGAATAGGGCCCCACATACTCTCTGGTTGTCTAACTGCATGAATTTTCCAGCTTCCCCAAGTGAAGCCTTTTCCTACACTGGCAAACAGTGGTGGCAAGGATCCCCTGGAAGGGTCAGAGAACATTCGAATTGAAAGAGGCCTTTGAGATCATTTAGTACAATCTCCCCAGCACAGTAAACATTTAATAAAAACTCCTTGGCACATAAGCACTTAGTCTTTCCTTCCTCTCCTCTCCTCTCCTCTCCTCTCCTCTCCTCTCCTCTCCTCTCCTCTCCTCTCCTCTTCTCTCCTCTCCTCTCCTCTCCTCTCCTTTCCTTCCCTCTCTCCTTTTTTCCTTCCCTCTCTCCTTCCTTCCCTTTCTCCTTCCTTCCTTCTTTCCTTCCTTCCTTCCTTCCTTCCTTCCTTCCTTCCTTCCTTCCTTCCTTCCCTCTCTCCTTCCTTCCCTCTCTCCTTCTTTCTTTCCTTCCTTCCTTCCCTCCCTCCTTCCTTCTCTCCTTGCTTCCTTCCTTCCTTCCTTCCTTCCTTCCTTCCTTCCTTCCTCCCTTCCCCCTTTCCTTCCTCCCTCCCTTCCCTCTTTCTTCATTTTACAGATAGGACAGTGCAGTATAGTAAGAGAAGCACTATATTGCTACTGGAATCAGAATCTTACAGCATTTCTAGGTGTTAGTTGTGGGTAGGGGGAGAGGATGGGAATAAACATTTATAAAGCGCCTACTTTGTGCCAGATACTGTGCTAACCTTGACAAATATCATTTCACCTTGATCTTCAGAAGAACTCTGGGAAATAGGTGCTGTAGTTAGCCTGGTTTTATAGTTAAGGAAACTGAGGTAAACAGAGATTAAGTGACAGCTCGCACAGCTAGTAAGTGTCTAAGGTCAAATTTGAACTCTGGTCCTTCTGACTCTAGGCCTAGCCCTTTAGCCACTACTATTCGACTATGTCACTGTTCTCTTCCAAGCTTCAGTTTCTTCACATCTAAAATGAGCTGTTTAAACTAGATTAGCTCTAAAGTCACCTCCAGCTGTAATCATCCATGAATTAAATTGAAGTCTAGAAAGATCAAGTGATTTCCCCAAGATACAGTTTTTGGCAAAGGTAAAACTGGAACCCAAGATTTATGTCTCCCAGACTAGTTATCTTTATATTAGGAATAACTGGCAGTCATATAGTGCTTTATTTTCAGGTTGAAGAAACCAAGACTCAGTGATTTGTTCAGTTACACAGCTAGTTGTATTCAATTTCTTTCAGCTCAGTTCAATCCACAAACATTAAATGATGACCAGGTACAAGTCCTGCTTAAAAACAAACAGATGAATAGTCTCTGCCCTCAAAGATCTTACATTTTCCTGGAAGGGCAGGAGTATGTACACAGATAAGTAAATGCAAAGTAAACACAAAACAATTTCCGGAGGGTTAGGGCAAGGACTAGTGGAGGGACCAGCAGGCCTCAGCAATGACCTGAGTTTATTGAATGAAGTTAAAGATTCTAAAAGTTGGAGGTGAGGACACCGTGTATTCTAGGAATGAAAGGACAGAAGAGGCAGATGGAACATCACCAAAGGAAAATAATAACTGGGCCAAATTGGCTGGTATGTAGCACACCTGAAGGAGAATAATGTGAAATAATTTCAAAAATATAGACTTGGGTCAGATTGTTTGGCACCTTTTTTTTTCCATACCAAGAACAGTATTTTGAATTTTATGCTCAGGGCAATAGGGAGCCACCAGTTTCTTGAGCAGGAGAGCGATAATCAGATCAGGTCTTTAGTAAGATTATTTTGGCAATTGTGTGAATGATGAGCCAGAGAGAGGGGAGAGACTGGAAGTAGTTAGTATCAGAGATGTCATTCAAGATTCCAGTAATTTGGAAGAGAGTCCAACACTTTCCCCAATATATCAGGGAATCTCTCCACTTTGCTCACTCTATTAACTGAGTAAGGGGGCTGAAATTTTTCATTAGCTTATGATTTCAAATCAAGTCCAACATTTAAAAAAAAACCCTACAAAGCAAACACGAGATGAATGATTTCTGATGTCTTTTTGACACTGAATTATCAAGATGGTCTTAGTTATTGTACTAAATCTAAGCTCCGATATCAGGAGACTATAGGACAGCTAGGCGGTGCCACAGTACACAGAGCCCTGGGCCTAGAGTCAGGCAGACTCATCTTCCTGAGTTCAAATACAGCCTCAAGCACTTACTGTGTTACCCTGGGCAAGTCACTTAACTGTATTTACCTCAGTTTCCTCATCCGTAAAATGAGATGGAGAAGGAAATGGCAAACCTTTCTAGTATCTTTGCCAAGAAAAGCCCAAATGGGATCACAAAGAGTCAGACACAATTGAAACCACTGAACAGCAATCTGGAGAATATAAGTACTTCTTGTCTCTCTTATCAGCAGAGTTACACATTCATATGTAAAATAGTTATATACTGTGCTGACCTCATCAACTGAACTTTATAATTAGGCTAGGTTCTTGAACAGGTTTCTTCTTCAGTAGGATAAATGATGTTGTGATTGGATATATATGTCTCCAACAGAAAGAGCACTGGCCTTGGAGTCTGAAAGACCTAAGTTGAAATCTCAATTTTGCCATTTGTTGTTTGACTATAAGCAATTAACTTAGCCTCAGTTTCCCCTCTTGTAAAACAGGACTAATGTAAGGGTGGAGGCAACAATCACCCCCACTGCACTTAGCCCTGATACCTTTATTAGGTGAGGACACATCTCAATTGATCAGAAGTATGAAGGCATTTCAACCTGCTTCTGCTGGAATTCTGTTTGGATTGGTTGAGATACTTGGTTACCTTGCCATGTGGGGCTTGTATAAAACTAAGAATCTCGATGGAATGGGCAATGTGAGAAAGCAGCAAGTAATGAGGGAGCAGTTCTAGCCAAGTCCCTGAAAAAAAGTGTCTCCTGGAGGGAGGGGAAAAGGAGAATGCTTTAATCTGGGCCTTGGCCTCGTCTCTGCCCCCAACTTCCCACTGGCCAGAGGAGGAACTTAAAAACTTCAGAGGACTGGAGAATTTGTGTCCTATAGGGCTGATACGGCTTGAGACTTTCCTTTAGGAAAGAATACCCTTCCTTTCTGGCTTCCCCACCACCCACCACCGTAGATCGAAGCAAGGAAAGGGAGTTGGTACGAATACTGGCATCCTGGGAAAACCAAGTCAAGAAGGCTAAAGTTCAGAATGAGTTAAGGATGGCGATGGATGGTAAGGACGATAAATAATGCTTGTTCAGTATGTTGGTAAGAAAAAGAAGACCATAGATGGAGACGAGATTTCTGTTCGGGGGGCATGAGGCAATTATAATAGAGGATGAAGTGAAGGCAGAACTACTAAATATTTTTTTGCTTCTATTTTCTCTACCAAGGAGAACAACCTTTGGCCTGGAAAACCACAAGAATAACAACAACAATAAAGCGTGTTTAAGGAGAAGTTGAAACCATTCCTAAGTGAAGAAATGATAAGAGAGCATTTAGCTGCTTTCAATGAGTTCAGGTCATCAGGCTGAGATGAACTACCTCTCAAGATACAATTGATAAATCGCAGATGTTAAACTTGGGAAAAAAAATCATGGACAATAGGAAAAATGCTACAGAACTGGAAAAGGGCAAATATCCCAATTTTCAGAAAAGGGACAGAGGGTAGATTCTTCCAAATATTGCCCAGTCAGCTTACCTTTATTTCCCGGTAAACTTCTAGAAGACATTATTAAAGAGATGGTTTATGAGCATTTGGAAAGGGAAGCAGTGATTGCTAAGAGCCAGAATGGCTTCCTTAAGAAGAGGTCATGCCAGACTAACCTCATTTTCTTTTTTGTTAATAGGTTTAACAGAAGTCAAGGGACTGTTATAGGCACACTATAGCTAGATTATAGTAAGGCATTTGACAAAGCCTGACTATAGAAAGGCAGCATTGGTGTACTGTGAAAGATGTTGAAGACCAGAGAGCATAAAGGATTATAGAAAATCGACAACTGTATTTCCCGTCAAAGTTTTGTTGTTTTTTTTTTTTTAGTTTCTTCTCTTCATCAATTATTTCTGCCACAGATATTCTGGAGTAGAAAGTGCAGCTTAATATTGTCCTTTTATTCAATAATTATCTACTGATCTTACAACCTGATCAACCCTGTCCTAGGCACTTGTGTTTTCATTAAAATACACACACACACACACACACACACACACACACACACACACACACCCCATCAATATGACCTGAATTCTATTTCAAATACCATTTTTTCCCCTTGGGTTAGATATTAGTATGTTAAGGATCTGTGGTTTCAACAGTGTGCATTCACATATGCAAATCACAACCCCTCTGTGCCTTAGCAACCGTTTTCCTTAGCTTCTGTAGCCAAAAATTGCATTACCCTCCCCTGAACCTGGTTAACGAGCCTCTCCAAACTAGAAGAGGTCCTCAGGCAGCAGACACACTGTCTGTTTTCCAGAGACAGTACTCAAAAGACTTTCCGGTTTGGTAGAACTTGTTCTGACGACGTAGCCTTTGAGAACCTTGGATCACCTGCACACTGTGAGGGAGAAACAAATGGGAATTCAATGGAAGACTTAGGGAATAGAGACTAGAGATGGAGAAAGAGGTCCAAGGGAAAAGCAGTGTATCTTTGTGGGTAGCTAGCTTCTGAGTTGTGTTCAAGTCTGGCTTCTGATAAACCTATTGGCTCTATGACCCTGGGGTGAATCAGTTAACATCACAGTTGTTGACTCAGGCAATTCTCAAAAAAATTTAAGTTTCAAAGCAAGAAGCAGCTCTGTATTGGTAGAGAAGGTTTCTTCATCTGGAATTCCCTGTATCGAGGAAATCACAGTATTGGTCCCCTGAAATATATATGTTTATATGTGTATATAATTTATATATCACTGTCCTAATCCTTTAAAATACTACATCTATATCTGTTTATGTAGTCAGGTATGGATGTTTGTATATACACACATACATATGGGAGAAGGGGTAGGAATGAGAAATAATTTTCAGTTAATAAACACTTAAAAGGCACTAGGTGGCTCAGTGGATGGAGTGCCAGGCCTGAAGTCAGAAAGACTCATCTTCCTGAGTTCAAATCTAACTTCTGACACTTATTAGCTGGGTAACACTGGGCAAGTCACTTAGCCCTGTTTGCCTCAGTTTCCCCATCTGTAAAATGAGCTGAAGAAGGAAATGGCAAACCACTCTGGTATCTTTGCCAAGAAAATCTCAAATGGGGTCATGAAGAGTTGGACACAACTGAATAACAACAAAGCGTTTAAAGCCAAGTGTCAGGCACCTGGCTAGGCACTCTAGATACAAAGAAAGATGAAAGACGGTCCCTGATCTCAAGGAGGGAGACAACCTGAGAATAACTATGTACAAACCTACAGGATAAAGTGGAGATGATCAACAAAGTAGAAGCACTAACATCAAGGGGGATCTCTAAAGGCTTCTTGTAGAAGGTGAGACTTTAGCCAGGACTTGAAGGAAGCTGCAAAGCATGTTGATATTGGAAGAAACCCTAGAATTCATCTAGTTTGATGCCTTCATTTCCAGATGAGGAAACTGAGGCCAGATAAGATTTGCAAGTAAGAGCTCTAAATCCTAGGCAAATTTGGCATTAAACCCAGGTCTCGGGCCTCCCCATCTAGTGGTCAACAGGGCCAAATGATGTAATTTGGCAGGATCTGGTTTTCACAGTCAGCAAATACTTTAAAACAGGGTATTTAATTCATTACTGGTGCCCAGCCCCGGGGAAGAGGCAGGCATCTCAAGGAGTTTTGCATCTCCCTACTGATTTATTTGCATTGTAATAATCCACTGGCTCTCAGCTGGGTCGATTATAACTCGCTTCCTCCCACCCCGCAAAGCCGGGCTTTCTTTGTCCCTCCCCAGTTTACCAAGGCGAAATATCAGTGAGGTTTAGGACCGTTCTAATCCCCCTATGTAATTACTGTTCCCTACAGACACCCTGGCCTTTTACAATTGCTCAGTGTTGGCTGCTGCGCTCAGATTAGCCGCTCAAAGTTCCCCTACGGCTTTCTCCCCCTACAGCCTCCTCTCACATTCTCCCCTCCCTACCCCACCCCCAACTTCATAAAAGGCTTCCTTATCTAACTAAGACAGCCCAACACAAAGAGGTTACGAGTCTCCCAAGGAATAGCTGGATTTGACCAGAGCTGAAATAAACAAACCGGGAAGGGGGTGAGGGGTGGGGAGGAGAGACCCAATGAAACCCCTCCCTGGCAGCCCCTGGGTGGGAATTCCTGAAAGCCAAGCATTAGGGGCCGACACTGCTGCTTTTGAAGTGCCCTTTTCCACATTTTACGGGATCTAAATTGGGGGACAGACCGCAAATGACACGGAGAAATAACCCTTTGCCTGGTCCTGAAAGGATTATTCTAATTACTTTGATTATTAAAGATCAGACAGATTTTCACCCCCACCCCTCCTCCTCCTCCTCCTCTTCTCCACCCCCCTCCGTCTCAGGAGCATAAGTAACTTAGCCAGCCCCCCCAAGTACAAATCTTCTCTGGGAATTGAAGACTGTCTTAAGTAAACACAGGGAACAAATGAGCTCCCTGACAGATATACAAGGCTCCTGTCTCCAGCCGCAATCAGACAGACCTACCACTGGCTGACTGAAGGCTCGGCTTTTGTGAGAGCTTGAATAGGGGCTAAATATCCCTTGAAATCAGAACTCTTTGGCTTCGCGAGTGTACAGGCCATAGTCTCGTGCTTTTCAGATGCAAATGCGAGTGGTTTTCTTCTTTATCTCTCTGGTAAGATGGTAGCTTCAAGCTGAGCTCGGATGAATGACACTGAGAATTTATGCTTTATTGAGATCTGGTGGGGTTCCCCCCTCCCCATTCACTAAAGTGAATCCCTCCCTCCCTATCCTTCTGTACCTCCTCCATCCCTCCCTCCCTCCTCTGGAAAGAAAAAAAAAGGTGGCCAGATGGTCTCTTCTGACCTGCTATTTATCATTCCAGCAAAAGCTTACTCAGTGTAATGCTCTTCAGCAATTCATTTAAGGACTCTGTTTGTTTCTGCTGATGAGGACTGTTAATTTGCACAGCAGTCTCATTAGGCCTAAACCACCAATTAATTTCTTTTGTTCTCATTAAATGGCTGATTCCTAAACATTTCTCCGGCAACAATGGGCCCGCTTGGAGCCCCCCATCCCGCCACCCTCATCCGTTGGCTGTGGATGGATTGCTGGGTAGCAGGTAATTCTGATGGAGAGCGCTCTGGAGAGTCCGTTGGAAGCAATGACTTCAGTTAATTTTCTCTAGGCCGATCCAGGCATACCAAACAGTTCATTAAATACATACATCTTGCCAGCAAACAAATCCCTGGGCTGGGAAACGAGGGCTCTCGAATCCTGTAGGTTGCAATCACTGAGATTCTGGGCAAACATGAGCGGAATCAAGAGAAGCACTTGGCAAAGAGAGGAGAGAGGGAGGGAAGGGGCATGATAAGAAGTTCCAAACAAAGAATTCTGCCCCACTCTGTTCAACATGTTGACCGTAAAACTCAGTTTTGTTTTTGTTTTGTTTTGTTGGTGGGATTGGGGGAGGGGGTGTTAAAGAGAACGTACAAAGGAGGAAGGGAGTCCATGGCGCCATTTTGGTTTCATCTGATTATGGACACAACCCACAGAGAATATCTCTGAGCCTCATATTTTCTGGCTGTGGGTAGACAATTTCACTGCCACCCTGAAGAGTCCTTGAATGTCTCTTAGCAATTTAGTATCAGCTTTTGTTGGACAGAAATGCTAGGCAGACTACTTAGCTTTGAGGACCAACAGCTCAGACTTTGTTCAGGGAAGAAAAGCAGCCAAGGTGAAGGGCTGGTTTCAATTTTCAGACTGCAAAGGGCTGTTCTGTAAAAATATATATACAACTATGGAACAGTCAGACCTGATGCTCAGAGGCAAGTCCTGTCATCTTTTGGGGCCTCAGTGTCTTTATCTGTAAAATAGAGACAATATTCCTTGCCTGTTTTCTGGTACAGTATAGCTATTGAAAGACTACCGTAACTAGGAATCAGAAGATCTGGGGTCTAGGCTTGACTTTGTCAATTAAATAGCTCCCTGGGTGATCCTGAGCCAGTGACTCTACCTTTAATAATGCCTTGGCTCATTTGCCACATAGGGCTACTGTGAGAGTCAGGTGAGAAATATACTGGTTATGAAAAGACACTCCAGGGGCCTCATGCAAATGTAAAGTCTTACTGTTTTCATTATTGTCATTATTATTCCTGAAGTAGATCCATTTGGTCAGGGCTCATCTTGCACTGGCCCAATGTTGAGCATGCTTCAGCTGAGAGAAGACGCTCTGGGGAAAGTGAGAAGAATAGATACCTTGTGGGTAGGTTTACAAGTGGCCTGTAATATAGTCATTCGATGCCCAAGTCTCTGCCACACTGGGTCATTTCCCATCTTATTTGAGATCTTCAGGAGGATGAAAGCCTTGTCACAGGTTCAGGTAAAAAATAGAGTCTCTAGGGACTGTGCTGAAAGCCTCCTCCCCAAATAGATTGTGGCAGCGTGACTTGCTTCGATATAGGGTTCCCTGATGAGCTCTTGTTATGGAAGATCACCAGACCTGCTTTTGATATCTGTATTATATTACCAGGGAGAGGCAGAAGTATCATTGAACTCAAAACTTTTGCAAGGCCAGAAGGTTCATCATGCCTTTGAATGGCATTGGTTAATATTTTAATCCCTGTCCGTGCCATCCATCGTTCCAATTATCCGTCAGTTCATAGCCCTACTCTAAATCACATTTTATGCTTATTGGATTTTGGTGTGAGCCTGTGATCTCATTGGTTGGAGAAGTCCCGGTGTGGAAACTCTTTTTGCTGATAAAGTATGGCATAGCAGATAAAGCATTTGACTCAGAGTCGGGAGGAAGAGGGTTCAGACATTCACTAGCCGTGTGACCTTGAGCAAACCACTGAGGCACTTGGAGCCTCAGTTTCCTCCTCTGTAAAATGGGAGCAGTAACAGCACCAATCAAATGAGGCAATGTTTTAAAGCGTTTGGCATTATGTCTGGCACAAAGCAGGTGGTTAATAAGTGCTTATTCCTTTTACTTTCCCCTCCCAATCTCATAAGTCTATCGGGAGGAGCAAATGATACATCTACACATATCACTTGCACATTTCTAAGTGCTATGGAAGTACAAACAATTAACGGCATCATCGGTTCTTCTGTAAACTTATGGTCTTAGACGGCGGCCCAGCATACTGAGAAGTTGCCCGTGGTTACACAGCTAATAGGTATCAGAAACAGGGCTTGAACCCAGGTCTTCCTAATCCCAAAGAGAGTCCATGCCAGGGATGGAGAATCTGTGACCTCAAGGCCACATGTGGCCCTCTAGGTCTTCGAGTGCGGCCCCTTGACTGAATCCAAACTTCACAGAACTAATCCCCTTAATAAAAGGATTTGTTCTATAAGACTTGGACTCATTCAAAAGGGTGCACTTAAGAACCTAGAAGGCCTTGAGGCCACAGGTTGCCTATCTCTGGTCTATGCCTTACACACACATGTATATAAATAGATCCACGTATGATTATGAGTGTTCCTTACCATTATCCTATATGACTATAGACAAATTAAACTTTCTGGGACTCAGTTTCTTCATTTGTAAAATGAGGGAGCATGTACTCAGTATCATCCAGGGTCTCTTATAGCTCTAAATCTATGATCCTATAATCTTTCTCCATGATCTTCTCCATGATAATCTGCTTAATGAGTGGACCTCTTGTGATTTTGAGAATAAAAAAAAAGAACAAAGGTTCATGGGATGGGATTTCAGGAGGGGAACAAGGGATAAGGTTGAAAAGGTATCACAGCTCTTGCAGACCATGTATGCCCAGCCTGGGAATAATTGGCACAGCACAAGAAGCATGAATCTATTTAAAATTGATAGTTATTATGCATAGAGGAGGGCTAAAGCAATAGCAAAGGAGGGTCTGGACCTACTTGGCTGGCATTACAACATAATTTATCCAAAAACAGAGAGGCCAGGGCAAAAAGACCTGCTTCTACATGGATGTGTGAACTTCAGTTTAACATAAGGGACAGCTTTCCTGACAATTACAGCTGGGATGGACTGCCTGCCTTGGGACGTAGTAGTAAGCTACCCCTGACTGAAGGCTTTTAAAGGATCATAGATTTAGAGCTCAAGGGACCTTGGAAATCATCTAGTTTAACCCCTTTATTTTACAGATGAAGAAACTCTGGCCCAGGGAGCATAAAAAACCCACCCAGAATTGCATAAGGAGTAAGGAAGACGGTTAGGATTAAAACCCAGGCTTTCTGATTCCCGATTCTACTTCGGTGAAAGTGTGATCATTTGCTAGGTCAAAAACATTCTTGTTAAGACATTAGTTTCCCCAGATGATGTCTAAAGTCCATTCCAACTCTATCATTTTTGATCCCGTCATGGGGAATGAAAACTGACCAGTGAGGGCCCAGTCCTTGAATTATGCACAGATTTTCACTTCCTTGTTTGAGTCCAAGTGATCATGTGAAAATTAGAAGGAGCTGGTTTCTGGCTATGATGACTCAGGGATTGGTTCTATGGGATGGCAACACATTTTCTAGTTGACTGTAGAGGTAGAAGAACTGATGATCCAGGAATGCGTGAGCCATAACTAAATGTGTGCCCAAAAAGGATGATCTGACCATCTCTCAGTCTCTTTCCTTGGTAGCTTCCAATAAGTATCATTACTCTGAACTGTCAGGTGGGAAAAGAACAACTGGTCACATCCTCTCACTCTGCCTTAATACATTCATGAGCACATGGTACCACTGTTCCTTTTGTGTACTTTCTTTCATGATCTTGAATGAGGATTCTAAGATGGGAGTATCTAAGCGTCTATTGAGTTTGGAAGTTTTAGAGGTTCCATCAAAGGTTCTATCATTGACCATTGTCAGTGGCAGAACCCTCTAGTGTCACAGGAAGTGACTGAGTGACAAGCTTGAAATGGATGTACCCAGGCATTGACCTTGTAGGCATTACAAGTTCTAGAGAAATTGGAGGGCAGCAGCTAAGCAACTTAGCTTGGAAGTAAATGAGCCAGTGAGGAGCAGACTCAACACATTGGCATCAGACAGGCATCTGCTGGTGCCTTCCTCTTGGCTGATACCAGAACATAAGTAGGAGTGAGGAGGAGAGTACCAATAGCAGTGAAGTGTCTCAGTCCAACAGAGAACAATCTGGCCCAACACTGGATAACATGCTAAGCAGAGAGCTATATCTAAAGGCAATGTCATGAGAACTCTGCAAAGAGAAATAAGGGCCTCCAGTGTCAGCAGTTGGGAAGTACCCCTTTGCCAAATGTGCTTATGTGTGCCTAATTAATTCTATTATTTTAATATTAAAGCTCACTCTTCCTAGAGAACATCTATGTTCAAGGAAAGAATATTCCTCTCTAGTTTTTTTTTTGGGGGGGTGTGGGTGGGTGGGTGGGTGGTTGGGTGTGGGTGTGTGAGATTTTGTACCACTTGTCCTTTCTATCTCTTTTTAGTAAATCCTTTTCTAAAAGCTAATACCATCTAATGTCTGATATCAATGGAGAATACACCAATGGGGGCCTATGATTAAGAATACTGAATTCTCCTATGATCTTCAGGGATTACCGTAGAGCCCTGAGGGAAAGTAGCAGCTGAATTCAATGAGACCCAAGTCTATGAGATCATGTGCCCAGCTTGAGGAGAAACTCCAAGAAAGTGCTATATACCAAGATGATACAATTCATGCTTTGTTTAGGAGTTATACTAAATGACCACTTGGAGAGTCTATGATTCAAATGCCTTCTACTTCAACAGAACTCTCTGATGAGGGCTGTTCTGGACATATTCAATTTAATTAAAAAATGTTGAGCATTTACTATGTACAAACCACTGTACTAATTATTGGGATTCAAAGAAAAAAACTAGAGAGTGCCTTCCCTCGAGGAGCTTATATTCTAGACAGGAGGGAGAAAGACCCAGAAATAAGGAAACACATAATATATATCTAGTATATAGAAAGCAAATTCAAGCTAGAGTACTAGTAACGTCAGGAAAGGTTGTTTGTTTGTTTGTTGTAGCAGTCACAGTTGAGGTCTACTTTGAAGGAAGTTAGGGATTCTGTGAGGTAGAGGAGATAAAGTAGTACATTCCAAGCATGGGAGACTTCTTGAGCAAAAGCTTGGCGACCAGAGATGGAATGTCTTGTACAGGGAAGAGCTAACTGACTCATTTGACTGACAGAGTAGAGAAAAAGTAAAGGTGAGTAATGTGAAATTAGATTGGAAAGATAATATATTGGTGGGAGTCAAATTAAGAAGGGCTTTAAATGCCACACAATAGATTCTGTGTTTTATTTTAGAGCAAATAGAAAAGACATTGAAGAATTTTCAGTATGAGTGTCAAATCGTGGCCAGTGACTTATCCAGGGTCACCTGGTGGCTGAGGCTGGATTTGAACTTAGGTTTTCCTGACTCCAGGGCAACTGGCCTATTCACTGTAGCACCTAGCTGCCTCTTTTAACCTTACCATGACTCCTCTCTGTCATGTAGAAAATGTAGATAATAATCCCTGCCCTACCTACTTCACAGAGTTCTGGGGAAGATTAAATAAAATAATGAGTGAGAAGTACTTGGAAAAGTTTCAAGTATAAGCCTGTTTTGTTGTCCTAAGGTTGGCCAAGAAGACATGAATTATTTTGACCATGGAAACTGATAAAATAATCTTCTAAATAGTTTGAGAGTGGTAATCTGCATAGATAAAAGGATTACTCCAAAGAAATCTTAGTATGCATCCTGATTAAACTAGATCATCCCCAAAGTATAGATTAAACTGGAAGGGCCATAAACAGATGGGAAAAACTGGAACAGATCTGTCAGCATTTCTGTAACAAACTAGCTCCATCATTGGTAACAATGGAATCTCAACTGAGACTCTCACACTCCAGTCTTTCATGCTCTGTTCTATATATGAGGAATAAACTAGGGAAACAAATATTCACCAAATAAATTCACCAGGATCATGGAGGAATCTTCTTCAAAGTTCAAATGTAAGAAAGATCCCCTATGTTCTATGATCCTCCAATTCTCTTGATTGGAGATGACATTTCATAAAGGCCCCAGATTATTACAGATCCTCCTTATCTAAGGATCTGCATTCAACTATTCTTCAGTTGTCACTTCATATGGGGTTTTCTTGGCAAAGATACTAGAGTGCTTTGCCATTTCTTTCTCCAGTAGAATAATACAAACAGAGGCTAAGTGTCTGGCCCAGGGTCCCACAGCACTCTATCCAGTGAGCCACCTAGCTGCCTCCTTAAAAAAACCTACCACCATTCAAAAGTGTTTAAACTACTCATTCGCAACACAAAAATAAAACCAAATGGATGAAGAATGACAATTGTCCAGACTAAGGTATGTAGTTAGATGGACATCTGGTTGAGTTACATATTTTATACATATATACACATATATATACAGACACACATATGTGTATATATATATATATATATATATACGTATAGAGACAGAGAAAGAAGTGTGTATATAAATATACGTATGCATATGTGCTTCTTTATCATCTCTCTCTATGGCATTGCAGATGGACAAAAAACTGGACTCAGAGAAGCTTTTGTCTCTGTATTCCCAGTGCCCAATACATTCACACATAGTAGGCACTCAATGTGTGATCATAGAACACCATAATCTCCAAAGAACCAAAATTGTGGGCAAGTCAAATGGAGAGAGAGAGTAGGCTTGGGTGAGCCTCTACGTGTCACCAGCTCTCACAGATGTGACATAAAGACTACCAATGAGAATGTAGTAGGGATCATGGCTTTTACCCCTCAAATTCCAGCAGGAAGGTGGTCACTTACACCTGAGGTAGCAAACTCAAATATAAATGGATCCCTGTGGCTACATATTGATTTTTTTAAAACCACAAAATTGACATTATCTGTATTTCATTGTATTTTTGTTTATTTGTTAAACATTTCCCAATTACATTTCAATTTGGTTTGTGCCTCTCCCAGTTCTGACAGGCCCTAGTGGCAGGGTATCACATTTGACACCTCTGATCTACGCTATCTCATCACGCAACTGGTCTTGTCCAATAGCACAGCCCTTTGTAAGTGCAGACACCAGGGTGATGATTCCTTGGCTGACTCCAAGATTTCAAATCTCTTCACGATGTGGCACAACCCTACATTTCTAGCCTTATCTAATATTACCTACCTCCTTCCAAAGGTTCTATGTTCATTTCACACCAGCTACTCTGCTTGATTTCCCCTCCAGGAATATCATGCTTCTCCCAGGATAGGCTATCATGGACATTGCTTCAGCTTTGGTACTTAGTTCCTTCCTCTTCAGGACCTTCAACTGCCTCTCCCTCCGGGGGATCTGGAGGGAGGAGCAAAAAGAAAAACAAAAAACTCTTCCAAAAGCCTCCTTAAATAGAGGGATCAGAATTTCAAGCTCCCTCTTAATTTCCGACTAACTCCTCTGCTTGGTTTCAGCTTCATGGGTATCATGCTCCCATGGCCCTAGTTGGATATCCTCTCCCACCTCACCCTTTTCAGCTTCATTGTCTTTCCTCTTCAGGTTGTAAACTCTGTAGAAACTGTAGTATAGAAACTGTTTTTTCTTTTTCCCATTTGTAGCCACAGCATTTCAGCACAGTGCCTGGCACGTAGGTGCTTAATAAATGTTTTTAATAATAACAATAATGATACGTAACATTTACGTAGTGCTTACATTGTGCAGAGCACTGTGCTAAGCCCTTTACAATCAGGATCTTGTTTGATCCTCACAACAACCTTAAGAGGTAGATGCTATTATCATCTTCACTTTACAGATGAGAAAACTGATGCAAATAGATGTTAAGTGACTTGTCCAGGGTTATCCAACTAGGAAGTGTCTAAGGCTGAATTTGAACTCAGGTCTTCCCAACTCCAGGCATGGTGCTCTATTCACTGTGTCACCTAGCTGTCGTTGGTTATTTATTGACTTCCAAACAGAATAGACTACTTTCTATTCCCTGAACTCAATTTGTACTTTCCCACTTCTGTATCTTTATTTCCTTCCTTTTCTGTGCCTACTGATGTCTCTTCCTCTCTTTACCCGTCGAATTCTTATCTGACTTTTAAAGCCCAACTCAAAAGCTGCCTCCTCCGTGAAGCCTTCCCTGATATCTGGCTGGCTCTAATGACTTTTGCTCTTGGACCTCACATGGCCTACCATTTGTGGTTTTTATGTGCCATATAGTCCTATTAGAAAGTAGGATCCATGAGGGATTTGGGAGACTGAGGTTTGGGCTGGCCAAGGTACTGAACCAAAGCACTCAGGCTTTAGTCCTGAGAAATGTGCATAATAAAGACAAGAATTCAGGAAAAGTCTGGGGCAAACACTGACTTCCCCTTTTAGCCTACCTCCAACTCATTTTCAGCTAATCCAGAAAACATCTTTAGAATGTGTCTGGACTCTAAATAAGGTAGTAGTCTGTAAATGGAGGCTTTGATCTCTAGCCAAGACAGAGGGGTCAAAAGGGAAAGACCTAATCTTAGCCTAAGGGCACCATGCCTGCTTTTTACTAGTCTATAGTAGTGACTGGATCTCCAGCACTTTGAATCTTCTCTTATTACCTAGAGGTTTGAGCTCCCTCTACCTTAGTTGGGTATGTAGCTAGGTGGTGCAGGGGATTGACTGCCTGGAGTGAGGAAGACTCATCTCCCTGAGCTGAAATTCAGCCTTGGACACTTACTACCTGGGTAACCCTGGCCAAGTCACTTAGCTGTTTGCCTCAGTTTCCTCATCTGTAAAATGAGCTGAAGAAGGAAATGGCAAACCACTCCAGTATCTTTGCCAAGAAGACCTCAAATGTGGGGTCATGAGGAGTTGAATACAATTGGAATGACTGAATAACTAACTACCTTAGCAGACTGAAGCTAAAATGGTAAAACTAGACCTTAGAGAAATCAGTATATTGGCCAGTAAAGACTGTGAGCCCAGGGAAGCAACAGAACCAGAGAGAGGGGAGGAGACCTGGTTAGCTTAAGAGAGCAGTATTTAGAAGAGATGCCCCTCTCAGAGAGGGAAAAGGTCTCTGTGTAACTCCAGTGAGATTCTGTGTCTCTGTGCTCAAGTGCGAGCAGCACAGTGACCTAACCAAATACTGAAAGTGTGAGTTACCACTCTGCACATCTTCCCAATATATGGGCCACTTGTGTGTGAACTCTGTGTGCTGACTGTACCCACTGGTGGTGTATATATGTAGGGGAGGGGGAGAATGGTCTATTGCAAATTTTCATACTGTGTTATTTCATTACGTCTTTATTTTGAACTAATTTTGTAGCATCTCTGTTCACGGCACATGGAGAGTATCCATCTGGGATGGTTGGTCTAGAGGATATGAACTCTGCTGAGCTGGCCTAGGGCATCCAGAATTTCAACTTCCACTGTCATGGGGCGGTTAAGTGATGAGACTAGTAAGCACTTATCATTCCACCCCCAGCCCATAGGCTAAAATCTAGGCAGCCATCCAAACCAAGTCTGCCATCCAGAGCCTCCCAGCAAAGGGGTGAGGGGAGGAGGGGGTGTGTGATGGAGAATAGAGGATTCAAGACCCGGATACCAAGTTCAGCAACACACAAAGGAAAGACATATTTGGATGGCATCCAAACCACCCTTCAGATCTTTACAGATGAGGAAACCAATTAATTTTTTTTAAGTTCCTAGATTCAACATTCTTGGGATGGAGATGTCTCTGCTTGGGTAAAAATTCACAAACCTTCAAAGTTTGGAGGCCTAATTTTCTTCATTAGTCTCATCAGATGGTTAGAAATGGTATAACACCCACAAGCAAGGAATGAGGAATAGCTCGGCTACTTTGGTTTGAATATGTATAAATAGGCTACATTAGAACTTTTCTAAGGTACTACCATAGCTAATAACTAACATTTACAAAGCATGTACTAGGTGCCAGGTACTTTATAATTATTACCTCATTTGAGCCTCACAACCCTTCAAGGGTAGGTGCTATTATTATCCCCACTTTACAGATGAGGAAAATGAGGCAAACAGGTTAAGTCACTTGCCCAGGGTCACACAACCAGTATGTGTCTGAAGCTGGATTTGAACTCAGGTCTTCCTGATTCTAGGAAATGTGCTCTATCTACTGTGCCACATAGATGCCTACTACAAGTTTTTTAGGCATTTGAGAGATTGGAAGTTACTTGTTTTGAGTACGCAAATGTTGGCTAAAGAGAAAGCTACTATTCCTAAGTCATACAAATATCTTCAGGCAAGGATAGTAAGAAATATTCAACAAGTATATATATATGTATGTATGAATATATATGTATACGTGTGTATGCTTATATGTATATATGTATGTATCTGTGTATCTGTGTGTATATATGTATACATGTGTATGCATGCATGTGTATATGTATGTATATATGTATATCACAAAATGAAAAAAGATGACTAGCTTCATTTACACTTACATATGCACACACACACACACACACACACACACACACACACACGATTATCTATCTGGTTTTCTGTGCCAAACACTTCCCTTTGTTTCTCAACCCAAATTTATGGTGGATTAGATAAAAATAGGCCCTTGGCATCCCTTGTTCATCGGCTCTCAGTGGCTCAGAATGATGTGACCAAGAGATGGGTAGGAAGATGAGAGAGAAGAAAAAAACTAAAGGAGAAGTTCATCTAAGTGAGTAAATGTTAGCAATATGGACTTTGATACAGATTACGTATCCATTCGGTGAGGGTCACCACCAAAAGGTTAGCTGCCAGACAGCTGGGTTGTATGGGGCATTTCAGGAAGGCTAGCTTGCTAACCCCTTTTCAGGACTGTTCATTCACCTTTGGTGGTCACCTTTCACCCAACTCATACCTGTGGTTCCAAGATGCTGTAGCATGCACAGTGGCAACACCCTGCTAAACCATTTTAGCAGATGGTCTAAACTTGGTTGAAGGTAGCGCTGGGGCCTCAAACCTATAGGTGAGTTAGGGGGATGTCTGCTCCAAGCATGTGAAAACTTCCCCTGGCAGAATATGATGGGGTGGGGGGTGGGACTGGGGAAGAAAACAATCTGTTCAATGGCCATGAAGGCAGCCGAGGCAGGCACTGTTGAGGGCTTAGAGCTTGGTCAGGCATGAAGACTCCATGGTCATCCACTGCATCCCAGGCCATTGACAATCTGACTTTTGTCTTGCCACTGGACTTCAGTGACTCTGGAAGAGAGAGTAAAGCTAAGGACTTTATGCAACTCTGCCTCATTCAAATCTAATTCACCCATGAGTCAAGATGTCACCCATGATGTCACTGGTCCTCTTCAAAATGAAGGACAAATAACAACAACAGCTGCCAAACAATCCATGCTTTTGACCATGTCGACCCCACTTCTGAAATGATTGTAAACAACTCAAGCACAGGATTGTTTCCCATTGTCTTTACATCTCCAGGGTCTAGCATAGTGTAGGTGCTTAATAAATGCTTGTGAACTCCTCCAAGTCTCTAGAGTAGTAAACTGGAGATAGGGACATGGTGGAGACTGCCAGCTCCTCTCCCATCAGCTTTTTTACCAGCCTTTTCCTTCAATAACCTTAAGTAGGGTTGGCATCTTCTATCTTCCCTTTAGAAGCTGGAAGCCAGAAGTTCCCAAAGCAATTTGAAGTTTGAAGAGTCCCTGAAGAGTTCTGAAGAAGGCTGGAACTCTCCCACTCTTGCCAGCTCTGCCCTGTCACTCACACAGGGTAGGGTGTTCATTGCCACCAATGAAGAGAAAGTATAATACTAATGATCTTTGAGACAGGGGGTTTTATACACACACACACATGCGCGCGCGCACACACATACAATATAATACGATGCAGTACTATATCATGTAATATACAAAACAGAATAGAGTATGTTTATTTTAGAGCACCCTTTTCTGACACTCCATAAATCTCTTGATCAATAAAACAATCCATATATCTATCTATATGATATATAGAAATATATACGAATTAGTTAAATGAAGGCTAGCTTTGGGAGAGAGGACACAAGTAGTTGGGTATGGGGAGGCTAAAAAGGAAAAACAGCATGCAGAAGATAGTACCCATGATGTTTGCAATCAAAGGCAGGGATCTGGAACAAAGGCAGAAACCCTGTTGGTTTTATCTTTTGCCCTTTTCGCTCTTTCTCTCAGACTTATTTGCAAGGCCACCAGGAGCATGTAGGGTTGCAGCTTAGGAGAATGTCATTACCCCAACTCCATTTAGCTCATTTGTGATTTTGTCAGATTGAGTCCATGAAATGGGTTTTAGTGATACAGACTGACAATTAGGGATTTGACAAGAATTAAAAAGAATTTTCTAACCCCAAGTCATATTGTTGACTGGGGCCAGGGACTTAAAATCAGCATGAGGAAAAAAAGAGTCAAAAATAGCTTTAAAATCGGCCTTGTTTTTCTGTGGGTTTCTTGGCTAGATACAGACACTGTAAAGCCCCAGCTATGCAGCAAAAAAGCTACGGACCTCCCTTACCAAGGAAAGGCTTACAAACTATGTATACTAACAGATAGCAACAGAAAACAGCAGATGAATCTAAAGAGACTGGATGGCAGAAAACCAGTAGATGGTTGGACAGAGCAGCTCAGTGACCCAGGAGCCATGACTAGGTAAAATGTCTAGCTTAGTTGAAATGATGGCCAGTGGAAAGTGAAAATTCAATGCCCACCCCAGAAAAACACGATCATATCACCAAAAGACATTGGTGGTTGTGCAGCAACAGCTATGTGGCCACAAATACCCCCTTGCCACATGTGTATACACATGAGTGTTGTCCACTTATATGCCCTGACCGTGTGAGTTCCTGATATGTGCACCCCCTTCACAAATGTTCCTTGGTTTTCTGTATGCATTCCACCCATGCATGTTTCATGGTCATGCATATACCCTCCACTCATGTTCCACTGTTATACTACCTTCGACATATGTGCCTTCCATGTATCATCTGGCTACATCTGTTCTCTGCCATTGATGATATGGAAACTATGGAAGAATATCTTCCATGTATGCATGGGGGTAACCTTTGACTGTTGCTTAATTTGCTATTTGATTAAATATCTTTTGCCTAATGTGTCCTATGTTAAAGTAATCTCGTTGGTAGGAGCTCATGAACTTTGGTTTTGAGTGGATGCTGACCCCCTAAAATGTCTTGAACCATAAATGAAACCAGCAGCTAAATGGAAAGGTGACTCATGGGCTTTCTTTGTAGAGGTAAATAAAGCAATCTGTAGAGTTATTTCATCATGTTACAGAAAGGCAACCAGAAACATCGTTTCACAGAATGTCTGGTCATATCATCTTACAGGGCAAATGTAAGCTCATAGATGACCATGAAGATAATTGCAGCTTGTGTATGAACACTGCTTGTGGAGGATGAAGAAACAGATAACATTCTTTGAAGAACTTGACATGATTCTGCAAACTAAGGCAACATCTTTCTTGATACTCAGTGACATCAGCACAAAAATAGGAACAGGAAAGTTACAAAAACTGCTGGGAAATGATGTTCTGGCTCAAGAAATGGCCGCGAGGAATGACTTGCACATTACTCAGAGGCATCGCCCCCATACATCAAGAGTACTTTCTTCACAAAGAGAGTCAAGAAGGGGCTGGACATGACAAGAAGCAAATGGCATTAATGCCAAATCAAATTTAGTGTTTTAACAGAAATAAGCATGACCAGGCAGCATGCAGCCCAATCATCGACTGAATAGAATATAGATCTAAGCAAATACCAAATTGCAAGAAAAGAATAAAGATCAGAAGAAGGAATTGAGTGTGATTTCAGCAGTACCAAGTGGACCTATTTTGAATAAGCTTGCTAAACCTGAGACCATATGGTAATATATTCTATATTATAAACACCATAGAGAGGCAGTGTGGTCTAGTGGATAGAGAAGTGACCTCGCGGCCAGGAACAACCAGCTTCAGTCCCACTTCTCATACACAGTGACCATGTAACCCTGGGCAAGTCACAGAATTTTTCAGTGCTTTAGACAATTCAGAAGAATTCTAAGTGGCTGAAAGGGTGCCATCCCGCATTAGGATAGAGATTCTCCTTACCATATTGCTCCTTAAACCAGTGAAATCATAGGTCTAGCTCCACTGTCTATAAAAACTACTTTAAGATGGGAAATAGACAAAAAAAATGGAATTGCCTATAACAGTTTTCTTCTCTTTTCTTTCCTTTTTTCCCCTCCTTTCTTCTTTCCTATCCTCTTTTCTTCCTTTCCTCTTTTCTTCCTTCTTTTCTTCCTTTTCCCCTTTCTTCCTTTTCTCCTTCTTTCCTTCCTTCCTTTCCTTGTTTCTTTGTTTCTCTCTTTCTGTCATTCTTTCCTGCTTTCCTTCTTTTTTTCTTGACTGGGTCTCCCTATATTGCCCACACTGAAAGTGCAGAGATCATGAACTAAGTCCCAATTTGATTTTCACGGAAGCTTTGCCTTCCTCCATTTCCAACCTCCTTAGGCAATGTGTTGGCCACTCACCTGGAGGAGCTCACCATATTAAGGTCGAACTTAATAAAGACGCCCAATCAACTTACTCCACATCATCTCAGAACTCCCTAGCCCAAGAGATCCACCAGTCCAAGCTTCCCCAGTATCTGAGATCATAGGCCCATGCTTTTACCATCACACCCAGCAGCTATCACAAATTCTTGGAGAAGTTTAACCAATCTAAAGCAGTTGCTATGGTGAGGAGTCCAAAGAACCTAGAAGGCACCTCAATGAACAGACACTTAATCTCCTTTCTAGAGAGACATGACAATCAAGGACAACACCAATTTGGAGTATTGAAGTACAATTACAGCTGCAAAATATTATAGAGGAGGATGGAAGACTACATGTAGTATTGCCTCGAAACAGAAAAAAAAAAAACAGCAAAAAATCAGAGGAAAAGATGAGCCAGCCAAGACTGGCATGAGATTGAACAAAACCAAATCATCCCAAGAGCAGTGATAGGTGAAATCTGGAGGACAACAAACAGGCACAAAATGGAACTGATGTGCTGTTATTTAAACAGTGACTTATTTTTATCAGTGGTGAGAGTGGAGCCACCACACTGGGCCTCCTCTACCTAGCAACTCACGTACTGTACTAAAACATGACAATGGCATGCCGAGGTCAAGCCAGCAAGAATTCAGAACAATTATGACCTGAAGAAAACTGTGCTGAAGGTGACACCATTTTAAAGGCTCTTGGAGACCAATTTTCAAGATATTTCAAATAGAGAAATATTCTAAGAGGATGGACAAGATCACGGTTAGTGCATTTAGCAGAAACAAAAAGGGACCAAAAAGACATCAATTCTTGACCCACTTTCTTATCTTTCTAGAAACTTTACAAGAATGGTCTAATCACAAGTTCATGCAGTGGAATAAGCATTTATTGAGCACCTACTGCTAATGTTTTTATTTGTTTGTTTTGATGATATTTTTATCCTCAAAAGGCAGATGAAACAATAGCCGTTGTTCATCAGAACTCAATTCTCACCAACAAGGAGGAACTGGAGGAACAAGGAGTAGAAATGATGGATACCTGGGATGACATAAACACTCCCTTTTAGAATTTGTATTGGAAAGAAAGAAAATCCAGGGACAGTATGCTAGATTTAAAGGGTTCAGATAAAAGTTCTATGGTCTAAAAATTTTTTAAGGAAGTCTCCTGGGTGGGAGAGGGAGAATAAATGGTCAAGAATGAAATTCTGAAGGTACAAATTCTCCAGCACAAATTCTGTTGAGGGAAAGGGGTAGTTATCTAAAGAGACCAATCTGGATGCATAGGATAACCTGTCTGTACAGAAGATGGAAGCCCTGGTAGGTTTCAGAGCACAAATACAAAAACATGGCACGAGTCTGTAAGAATAGTGTCAGACCAGTAAAGTGCAGAAGGAGCTGAGTCTGGGGATGATGAAGGACAAAGAAAATGTTCTTTTATTCATGTTGGGTAAAAGAGGAATCAAAGAAGGAATAAGACCTTTGTTCAGGATGGATGGAGAGATGAAGGGACTGCTGCTCAACTTTTATTTTCCTTCTGTTTTCTCTGCTGAGGAGGGTGATCTTTGGACCAGAAAGGACAGATTTTTTTTAACAAATGGCTAATAGAGATCCGATACCCAAGACAGTAAGTATGGACATAGTAAGAGAATACTAATTACCTTTGATGAGTTTAGTTCATTTGCAAAGAATTATATTCTAGGATCTTGAAAGAATTGGCAAATGTGATTGCCACGTCACTGTCAATGATATTTGAAAGAACATGGAGAACAAGAAAGAAACAAGAAGGGAAAAAAGTATTGGAGAAGGACAAATATTCTGATTGTTTTTAAGTGTAAAGGAATGAAGTCTAAAACATATAGGTTAACGAACTTAACTTTGATTGCTGGCAAAATTCTAGAACTGATTATTTAAAAGGTGGTTAGTGAAGAGCTAGGAAAAAGAAATGTGGTGACAATAAAGAGAGAGCCTGGCTTCATCTAGAACAGGTCATGTCAGACTAATCTCCTTTCTTTTTCTGACAGGGTTACTAAACTGGTAGATCAAGGAGAAGCTGTAGTTATAAAAATAATAATAATAGCTAAAATATGTATAGCACTTTTAGGTTTGCAAAGTGTTTTATATATGTAAGCAAACATATATACACACACATATTTTATATATATGTATATACATATGTATGTATATATATATATATATAAAATCTCAGTTGATGATGCCTCAGCAATCCTGTGACACAGATGCTATTATTATTTTCATTTTACAGATGAGAAAACTGAGGCTGAGAGGTTAGTTAAGTTACTGGCCTAGCACCACACAGCTTTCAGGTGTCTAAATCAGGATTTGAACTTAGTTCTTCCTGACTTCGAGGTCAGCATTCTATCCATTATGTCACCAAGCTGACTTATAATTGTTCTCTTTTAGCAAAACATTTGACAAATTCTCTCATGCTATTGCTATGGACAAAGTGGAGACATGTGGGCTTGGCAATATAGTACAGTTAGGAGGACTGAGAACTCATTGAATGGATGGAACCAAAGAGTGATCATTAATGGTTCCTCAGGTTAGAGGGAGGTCTTTAGCAGAATGCTCCAGAGGTTTGTCGTTGGCCCTGGGCTGGTTGACATTTTTTTCAGTGATTCAGATGAAGGCAAAGATGGAGCACAATTCAAATTTTCAGATAAGCAAAGCTAAGATGGATAAGTAACACAGTAGATGAAAGAACTAGGATTTGAAGATATCTTCATTGGTTAGAACATTAGGCCAATTTTAATAAGATGAAATTTAATAATAAAGTCTTACCTTTGAGTTTAAAAAATTAAGTTTGCAAGCAAAGGAAGGGAAAACATGGTCAGGAAGCAGTTCTTCTGGAAAACAACAATAGCTTAGGGTTTTAATGGACTGCAAGATCAAGAAGTCAACAATATAATATGGTGGCCAAGAAAGCCAATGCAATTCTAAGCTGCATTCAAAGAGGCAGAAAGAAGGTTATAGTGTCACTTTAATCTGCTCCAATCAGACCATATTTTAAGGACAGTAAGAATGTGGAAAATATTCAGGATTCTGTGATCCATAAATTCCATATGCTCTTTTATACTTCCATAGCTTAGGCTATAAATATGATAGAGACAACAGTAAAGTGTATTGAAAGACAGACATTAAATTTTAGGATGACTACATGACACAATTTTATGTAATCAGTTTGATAATGTGGGTCAATTTCACAGAATTTCAGAGTTGGAAGGGACCTCAGAAGCTATCAAACCCAATATATACCTGAAAATATAGCATATGGAGCTGCTAGGTGGTGCAGTGGATAGAGTACTGGCCCTGGAGTCAGGAGGACCTGAGTTCAAATTTGGTCTCAGACACAATACTTACTGGCTGTGTGACCCTGGGCAAGTCACTTAACCCCAGTTGCCTTGCCAAAAAAAGAAAATATGGTATACCTGACATGTGGTCATTTGGCCTTTACTGTACTGAAACTTACATTCCACTTTTGCATAGCTTTTTAAAATTTAATATAATTTAATTTTCTTGAGACTGGGTCACTCCATCTCTCCCAGGCTGAAGTGTAACAGCTGCTCACAAGCTCAATCTACTGATTGACATGGGCAATTTGAACTATTCTATTTTTCTGACCTAGGTCAGTTTGTCCCTTTTAGGTAGCCTGGTGACACCCAAAACTTGGGGTGGGGGAGGCTCACTATATTGTTACCAGACTTAGTATGAACACCAAATTGCCTTAGCCCACTGCAGCTCAGAACTCCCAACCTCAAGAAATCCACCAGGCTCAGACTCTCTAGTGGCAGGGTTTACAGATATATACAACCATGCCCAGAAGCTTTAATTGTTAAGATGTTTTTTTTTTCCATATATCACATTTAACTCTTTGCAGTTTCCATCCTTGTGACCAGGAAGGACAAATCTGATTCCTCCTTCCATCCTAAACCCTTTTATTTTTCTCTCTCCTAAGTCTTCTCTCCAGTTTTTCAAGTAATCCTCCTATGACATGATCTTCACCATCTTGATCACCCTCATTTTGATGATCTCCAGTTGCCCAATGTCATCCCTAAAATGTGTCACTGAGGACTAGACATAATACTTCTTAATATTTCTTAATTTCTTAATATTTCTTAATCATTCTGAGTCTCAGTGTCTTCATCTGTCAAATAACACCTATGCTGTCTAGTTCACAGGGTTACTGTGAGGAAAACAGTTTGTAAAAATACATAAATATAGCTTGTGATTTCATGGCCCATGATAAAAGAGAAATGGTAACTACAGACAAAAAGGTAAATTGTTCCAACTAATCAACAAATATTTATTAAGTACCTACTCTGTTGGAAATAGGGTATGCTGCTTGCTGAGAATATACATACAAAAATGAGACATTATTTGCCCTCAAGGAGCTTATATTTTACCAGAACCAGAAGAATTGGAGCCTATGCTAGTTATGAGAAGACAATTCCATTTGCCTTTAAATATAATTTACACATTGTTTCTATCATGTTCACAACCTAATCTGTTCAGGTTGGAAGTTTAAAATTACAAGAGGACTTTATAAAGGTTCTGTATTTTGGAAATTGGGGCAAATTCATGTCTTAAGCAACCTTTTTTTCCCAAAGGAAAATTTTACTTGGAAGAAATGTTAACTGAAGCTTTTTTTCAAGAAATGTAACATCTGTTATCTCATTGAAGTGTCACAACCATACTGTGAAGTAGGTGTTATCATCCTCATTTTTTTTACAGTTGGGGCTTAAAGAGATAAAATGATCTATTAAAGATCACAAAGCTAGTTAGTAACAGAGATGAGACTCAAAACCAAGTCTCCTTTTCACAAATCCATGTCCTTTTCATTAAATCACATTTTCTCATCTTTAGATGATAAGCAAGATGAAAGAAAAATAATGAGAAAAAGAGCATTAAGGAAAAGTAACTCTGCATTATTTAAGCAAGCTATTGGAAATTTAAAAAGGGAAACAGACAACACAAATGATGTTGACACAGACCACAATAATTTCACCAGAAGTTAAGCCAATGTCAATCAATTGCTACAGTAATGGCACAAAAAGAACCTAGGAAGGGTCTTAAATATTTGACAAACTTGGCAAATAGGGAGAGAGAGGGCTGCCAAAGGAAACATCATGTTAGAATAAAAACTCATCTGGAAAATCTTAAGAAAAAGGATTGTGGAAGGTTATGAGCAATATTATTTTATAAAGCAGTAGAGAGTAAAAGCAGTCTAAAGAAAGCTTAGAAAAATATCCAACTAAGCAAAGTCATCCCAAGTTCAAGAATGAAAATGGAAAAAGGAGTACCAAGAGAAGAAAAAATGGAAAAGTTTTACAAATAATTACAATAAATGGTTTTCTTTATCAAAGATAATTCAACCACCACACTTAGTACCTCAAATGATAGATCTTCAGGTACTTAGAGTAAGGAAATAGAAATAACAATAAAGAAAACAAATATAGGAAAATTAGCCATATTGAATAGAGGAGATCTGTGCTTGATGTGATACAGTTTTAGGGGTACTGAGGGACTGAGTTATAAGATTTCTAAAAAAGGAGAGGATGCCAAATGCATAGGGAGAAAACAGCAACAAAAAACCTCAAATCTTATTGATTTCACAAAAAGGTAACCAAGAAAAAGATCAACAACAATTAACTTATATGCCGATTTTCCAATCTATATAAAATCTTTATGAGAATCATCTAAATAAAAATTGAAGGCATCTTCAGTTAGAGTACTCATAGAGCAAAAGCAAGGAGAAGCTAGGTGGTACAGTAGCTAGAACACTAGGCCCAGAGTCAAGATCTGAATTCAAATTTGATGTCAGACACTTACTGTGTGACCCTGGACAAGTCACTTAACCTCTATTTGCCTCAGTTCCTCATCTGCAAAATGGGGGCACACTGGAAAAGAAAATGGCAAACTACTCCAGTATCTTTGCCAAGAAAACTTCATGGTCAAAATCCGTGGGTTCATGTAGCATTGGACATGACTGAACAACAAGGGAAAAAGCAAACTTTTGCAAATAATATTCAACAATGGGCCATATCCATACCATCTCACAATTGACTGAAAGATCTTGTGCTTATCATTTGTTGATTGTAAAAAAATTTATTAGAACAACACTTTGTTTTATGGACTCTTTTACAACAGTGTCTCCCATGCATATGTCAAGATACTGAGGCAGTCAAGATTCCTTGCAAGATATAAAAATAGAAATAACCCTATTCAACAATCTTCTGATCCTAAACATCAAGGGAGGAATAAAACAGGAAGATGTATGTGCAATAAAAAATATTCACCACTTTGACAAAGGGAATCATGAATAGAGTCCAGTTTGAGGGGGTGTTGATGGGTGGTGTTTTCCTCCAGTAGCTCCTTTTTGCAAATGACATTGTATTAATTGCATCAATACCAAAGACACTGCAGAGATCAATAATCATTCAAAGGAGTTGGCTCATTTGTCCACAGAGGAAAGACCAAATGGATGAGGAATTAATGTTTATGTCCAGATTTCAACATTCATCTTAATGAACACCCTATAAAGCAGGGATTTTTAATCTTTTTGGGTCATGTATTCCTCTGGCTGTCTGGTGAAGCCTATGGACCTCTTCTTGGAATAACATTTTTTTAACTCATGAAATAAAATACATAGGATTGCAAAGGAAACAAATCATATTGAAATATAATTACCAAAGAAAATTTAATTTTACAGACCTAGATTAAGAATTGCTGTTATAGGTCTTGTCCAATAGGATATGTGTCTGGGACAGACACAGTAGCCTAGGCCCAGAGCTGAACAGGAGAAGGACAGGCTGGATTGCTTTCAGGAAATTACAAAGAACTTTTATTGACCCAAAACTTCCTATAACAACAAAGGCCCATCGTTTCAATGTTGTTATAACCATTTTACTGGTGTTGCTATATGGCACTCCCTCATAAGAACTAAAGATAAGTATCGTACACAATGGAAACGTTCATGGCGGATATGAGCAGAGTGCACCTTACAACCAATGAGGAGCTCTACTGAAGACTGGAAGTAAAAAAAAATCATCAAAGAATCATACAAAAGATGGAATAAGGTGGTCATATGGTGAGAATAAAAGATGGAATACGGTTGGCCTAAGTGTTCCATTTGTACCCTCGTGATGTCAAGAGAAAACAATCTTTTAGGTAGACCTCCTTTGGAGAACTTTTGGGAGGACATGGACTAGAGTCACATAGAATGAGCAGATATGGATTGGTTGAGATCTGCTTCATTGAAAGAACCTTATGAATTGATGGGGCAGCTAGGTGGTGCAGTGGATAGAGCTCTGGGCTTGGAATCAGGAAGACTCATCTTTGTGGGTTCAAACCTAGCCCTAGACATTTATTAACTCTGTGACCTTGGGCAAATCACTTAACCATGTTTGCCTCCATTTCTCATCTGTAAAATGAACTGGAGAAGGAAATGACAAACTACTTCAGTGTCTTTGCCAAGAAAAGCCCAAATGGGACTCACAAAGAGGTGGACATGATTGAACAATAGCATCAAAACTGGCGAGATCATAGATGGATTTGAGTATTTGAGTGAGTCAGTAGTTATTATTCCTGTTACATGACAGGTTTTTTTAAGGAAGAGAAGAGATAGAAGGAATGTGAGAAGGAAAGGGAGGAAGAGGAGAAACAAAGGATAGAAAGAGGGTATGGAAGAAGAAAGGAGAGTATTTTCCTTTATTTACCTGGCATCTTTTTCTTTCCCTGACTGAGTAGATAATGTTATTTTCCAGATCTTTCTGTAGGTGCCAAGCATGACAATGTCAGTACTATTACATCAAATTGAGTGTATATTAGAAGGAGCAAACTATATGTAGTGTATTTGCAATTTCATTTACATTCCCCATTTTCTGGTCTTTTTTGTGTGTTTGTTAATGATTTTCTAGTTCACAACAAACAAATGAATGAAAAGGCCATTTCTTTAGGAGTTATTATTGTGCAGAGGCCTCTGATTCACCACTCATGGGACTAGTCACAAAAGCAGAAGGGTCAGGGTCACAGTTAAGACCATATGGACCAAGTCAGTAAGAGGCAAAACTGAGATTCCAACTTGGGTCTGATGACGCCAAGTTCAGCACTTGCCATTATAACTTGCTGCCTCTCAATATCTAATCCAATCTCCTTTGACATCTTTGAGGCTATATTTTTTAAATAGGATTTTATTTTTTCCAATTACATGTAAAGACAATTTTAACATTTTTTAAATAAAATTTTGAGTTCCAAATTTTCTCCTACCTTTCCTCCCCTCTCTCCTCCCTAAGATGGTAAGCAATTTGGCATAGGTTATATATGTATGCAATCATGTAAAACATATTTCCGTATTAGACATGTTGTGAGAGGCCATATTTTAATATAGTATTTTTCATATGGCATTCCTGTCACTTATTTAATGTAAAATAGAAATTCAATGTAAAAATTTCCGTTATTGATCCAGGGGGATCTTGTTATAATATTCTTCTTTGTGTCTAAGGTAAGGAGACCAGGAATCCTAATCCTGGTCTTTCTGGGACATTCCCACCTATGGTTGATACCTGCCTTCAGAAATTGTCTCAGACAAGCTTGTCTGTATACCAAGAGTGAAGTGCAGGAAATTCCCTTATGAATTGCATAATGCTATGGGAATTCACGAAGTTATTGTAGTTCTTCACAGTTTGCATGCATAGGCTCATAGTTCGAAGCTCAGGAGCTCCTACCCCCAGAAAAGGTAGCTAATGAAGCCCAGATGCAGGTTTCCCAAGTGTTTTACTAATCCCCACTGTTTCCTTCCAGACCTGGTAGCTCATCCAGTAGAAACTGTGGAAGAGAGAAAGATACCAGCTACTCATATTTTCTTCCTCTTACATCTCTGCTTCTGCCCCCTGGGCCTGGTTGACTACCTGGAAATGGTATCACTTTAACCTAGACTCCTGTTTTCCCATGGTTGTCTTCAGTGGTTCCCAAGCACTAAAGATTGTCCCCATCAATAAAGCAAACACCTCGATGCTGTAGATTACTTAGATTAATATAAATAATTAACAAAATCAATTAACCACATTATATGTAGCAATAATTTCTTAATAAGGGCCCAAAAACAATGACTGCATTTTAGACACTCAGAAAAGAATCTCATTCCTCTATAATTTTCCAACATCTTGTCTTTCTCCAGCAGCTCGACCAGTCGTAAGACTTTAGAGTTGGAAGAGGCCTTCTAGATCATCTGATCCACCCCAGCCTCCCTCCCCTCATTTTACAGTTAAGGAAACTGAGTCCCAAGGAGGTGAAATATCACCAGACTCAATATATGAAAGGGGGAAGACTTAACGACTTCAGCTTTCAAAGTCACTTAAGGCCTTCCCCCCGAAAATTTTTTTTTCCAATTCCAATCCATTATTAAGTATCTATTATAAACCACTGCAAACAAACCAATAAAATTAAAGGGGGAGGGGCAAGTAACTCAAGTCTCCTTCACATCCTCGAAATGGCAAAGAAATCTCCTAGAGTCTCAGGAAATTGCTCTCCAAATGAAAATCTTCCCACTCTTGCTCTCTGTCTCCCCTCCTATCTGTATGACTGCTTCCTCGCTGGTTCCCCTTCCTTCCTCCCCTCCCTGAGGAAATCTTTCCCAGGCAAACAGTGGTTATCAGGAGCAAGAATCACAGTGTAAACTGTCCTCTGCTACATTAATATCCTACCAAGCAGGTCATTAACTAGAACCACAATCAATTTCTCCTGGATAATTGCTATTGCACAGGGAACTTAATGGTATTGCATGGTCATTTTTCATTATTAAAAAAAAAGGGGAAGGAAAATGCAAGAACGGAAAAAAAAGAAACCTCCAGCTTCTTGCTGCTGTTCAGAAATGTAGCAGTAGCCTGAGCTCCCGGTGGTAATCACAGAACGCCTGCGATGGGAGCTAATGATCGTCTAGTTGGGTGATTACCAAACAGAATGGAAGGTAAAGTTTATTAGCAAATGAAACATGGTAGTTGTTTTATTTCAACAGCAAGCTGGAAGGGGAAGAGATATAATGCAGGGGTGTGAGCCATCAAGGAATAGGGTTGACTAGAGAGGGTTATTGGCAGCTAAACAGTAGGAGTCAATCAGAGAGGGCCCCAAGAAGGCCATTTGACTTAGGCTTCAAGCATATAGAAAGTGCTTGGGGGCTATAGCTATGCCACTAAGTATACAGGTGCTTTGGGGGTTATAGCTATGCCCCTAGCCATGGGTCCTATGCCTCAGGCTGGTCCATTTTCTAAAGCTTGTGAAGATAGGAATACCAACCAAACCATGACTGCCAAGTTAGCCAAATGGGAATGGGGGAGTAGAATAACAAAATTAGGCCAGAAAGGTATTAAAAGACCGAAGGACTGGAAAAATAACCAGTGTTTGGGTCACCTCCTCCTTTCCAATCTCCTTATAAAAGGAACATGCAGGGGCAAAGTTCTTGTTGTTCCAAGCACACAATGCTCCTACTCCTCACTTTTCCACTGACTGAGCTCCATGCTTGGAATACCCTCCTTCCTTGTCTCCACCTCCTGGCTTCTTTCAAGTCTTAGCTCAAATGCCCTTCTGCAAGAGGCCCCCAAAGTCCCCCTCCAAACACGTACAACTGTTAGTGCCCTTCTGAGATTATCCGCCATTTATACCATAGAGATCTTGTGTGTGCATAGTCACTTCCATGTTGTCTCCTCCCATCAGAATGGGAGCTCTTTGAGGACTGTGTCCTTGCCTTTTTCTATATCCCCAGTGTTTCAAATAGTGCCTGGTATATAGTAGGTACATAATAAATGCTTATTGGTGTCATTATTGTCGATGATGATTTACCCAAGACTCTCTTCCCCTGCTCACTACTTTCAATGAACAGGCAACAGCAGATCTTTGGGGATCCTTGCAAGTAGTTGATAAAGCAGAAGGGAGGCTGGAAATGGAGGTACCTGCTTACGTCAGAGTCACAAATAGAATAGTAGTGGCACCAGGAGTTGGCCTTAGTTCCTAGATTCCCAAATGGCTGGTCTTTGACTCCCAGCAGGCCATGAGTGGAAAAAGCTGATGGGGAACACTTGCAATTCCTGGTGGGAGTTGGTGAGCTTGAGTGCCTGAACTGTCTCTATGAACTCTTGGATTTGAGGTTTGCTTCTAGATTGGTTAAAGGCTGCCTAGGGATAAGATGAGCTGTGAGTGTACAATCCAAATGACGTTTTATTTTTAGCATATAGGATTATTATTTATTTACTTATTCATTCAGTCATTTATTTTCTTATTCATCCATTTTGCTTCTATGGTCATGTATGAAGACCTATATGCCATTTTAGTCAACTCCATTTTGCCATGCTCATGTGATTAGAATCTGTTTTTACTTGTGTCTTGCCACTAGATTTCAATGACTGGAAGAGAGAGTAAGGCTGACAACTTTGCCCAGCTCTGCCTCACTTAAATCCAATTCTTGTCCAAGTCAAGATATCACCATTGTGATGTCATTGGTCTTCTTCAAGAAGGAAGGTGTAATAACAATGTTACTAGCAGCTGCTGTGAAGGTGTAAGACCAACAACACCAGCACACAGGAGGGCTGCTAGCACAGGTTCTTTGATCTGCTTTTCTAAGGAAAGTAACTTTAAGGGGTTTACAATCCCATTTTAATTAAATATACATATATCATTCACTTAGTTCAAGGGAAAAAGTCAGCACCCTGAACTTCAGCGAAAACACAATCAGAAACTATAAGCAGAAATTATATAAATAGAGCAAATAACACAAATCAGCAGGCAGGGCTTCCGTCTGTTCATAACAATACATACATAGTTACCAGAGACAGAATCACCAACATCTGGGTTTTCAAAGCTGGGGGGCTCCTTAATGGCTACCCAGAGTCTCCACATGAACATATTTGCAATGAGTGAGCCCCCTAAGCAAAATGCTAACCTCCGAGTATATACACAAACTTCTTCAGAGGGCATCACAACCATGTGATTCAAACTCATGTGACTTAGGCTTTCTTGTGACTTAAGCAGGTCATCAAAGACTTGATGGAAACAAAGGTAAGACTCAATCAAAGGTATTTGACTTACCTTAGTGCCGAGAAGCTTTCCAAAAGAAAAAACAAATAAAAGTCCCACTTTGCTTGTCATTACAAAAGGAGGAACAACAACAGAATCTGTTGAAATGCAAGATGGAGACAGAAGGGCAGAGTTTCCTGGTAGGTGTGGGAGGGTTGAGCCAAGAGTTCAATTGGATAAATATACAAAGATTGCAATCTAAACTAATGAGATGAGCAGCTGCCATTCACAGCCAGGGGTGAACCAAAGGGGTGAGGTAGCTCTGAGAACCATAGAGAGAGCTTCCCAGCTCTTCATTCTCCTCTACCCCACAGTCCTCTGGTGTTGGGTGGAGCACATAACAGCCAGGATCGGGGTGGGCTTAGTGACCAGATAATGGAACAAAGTTAGGTAACTGACCAGCAATGCCTCTGGTGATTAAACAAAGAACTACCACCTTTCAATGAGATGATGAAAATATGTGAATAGCCTAGGCTTTTTTGATAGCAACTAGGACACTATATTGTAGGATTTTTTCCTCTTATTAACAAATAATAAAAGGCTAGAATTCCACTTGATAAATTTGAGAAAACAAAATTATTTTAAAATACTGTTGGTGCCCTACCCCACCACCCCCATTTAATAGGTCTTTGTAGTCTACTAACAATAATAACTTACACTCAAGAAGTGGCTTAAAAGATATCATTGTGCTATAAGAAATGCTGAGCTCATTAATTTTAGAAAAACATAGATAGACTTGCATGAAACAATGAAAAGCAAAATGAGCAGAACCAAGAGGATGTTGAATACAGTGATAGCAATATTGTTTTAAGAACAGCTTTGAGCAACTAAGTTGTTTTGACTACTATAAATACCCAAATTAACTACAAAGGACATATGAAGGAAGATGTTATCTGCATCCAGGGAAAGAACTGATAGATAAAAACATGTATAGAATGATATTACATGTATACATATATATGTATGTATAATATGTATACATACATATTTGTGTCCAATGGTAGCTATCTCTAGGGGGAGGAGAGGGAAGAAAAAAGAAATTTACACAATATATTTAGTATATATTTAAAAAGAATAACAAGTTGTACATAACAGATTTGCAGTTTCATGTGCAATCATCTTTTTTTATTTTTCCACTAGGTTCTGGAAATGCTTGCTTTATTTTATAAATTAAAAATAAAACTAAAAAAAGAAATTTTTAAAAAAACATCATTGAGAATATAAATGATAGGAAAATGATTGGGTTGGCCATGTTGTCAAAAGGAAACACCACTGGCACAATGGAAAGCCCAGTAGACTTGGAGTCGAAAGACTTGAGATGAAATCCCTCCTAGGCTACTTACTAGTTGTATATAACCTTAGATAAGTTACTTTATCTCTTCTGGCCTCAGTTTCCTCAACTGTAAAATGAGGGAGTGGTACTAGATAATCCCTAAGTTCCCTCTAAAGATCCCATATGTTATCTTCAGTGATGTGGTAGTAGCCTCCCTTTCCCCCGAGACATTATAGGAACCAAAGGGAGACTGAATTTGAATTTGTTTTCTATGGACCCTCTGTGGAGGATTTACCAAAAGGAAAGACATGGATAAAAATCACATAGTGGGAATGGATGGAAAATAGATGATATTCATACATGTGAAAGGACTTCTTAAACAAATGAGGTAACAGATCTGTTTGAGTACCCAAGTATTTTTTTTTCACATATACTGAGAGGTGGCATGAGATAGTGGCTAGAGTGGTAGACTTGGGGACAGGAAGATCTATCTGGGTTCAAACCCTAACACTTACTAGTTATATGACCCTGGGCAAGTTACTTAAACTTTCTGAGCCTCAGTTTCCTCTCCTGTAAAATGAGGTGGCTGTCCAGATTGCCTCTAAGTACAGTACCTGGCAAACAATGGATGGTTAATAATAAATGCTTGGCTTAACTCTAAGGTCCCTTGTAAATCTATCTATCTATCTATCTATCTATCTATCTATCTATCTATCTATCATATGTATATACATATATGTAGGTATATACAGAGAGTCATTGAGGCAGTAGGAGCAATGTTGGTGAGCTCTGACTCTAAAGCAGTTGCTGTTTACTTACCTGTCCTCTTTTAGACTTCTTGCTATATATAAGGTAGGACAACTAGGCGACACGGTGGATAGAGTGCCAGGCCTGGAGTCAGGAAGACTCATCTTCCTGAGTTCAAATCTGGCCTCAGACACTTACTAATTATGTGACTCTGGGAAAATCACTTAACCCTGTTTGCCTCAGTTTCCTCATCTGTCAAATGAGCTGGTGAAGGAAATGACAAACCATTCTACTATCTTTGCTAAGAAAAACCCAAATGGGGTCACAAAAGAGTTGGACACAACTGAACAATAGCAACATATATAAAGTAAGGCCTTTTAAGAATGAATTTCCAGTTAAAGGGCAAGATGGAGTTGCCTTTTCCTAATTAAGACAGGAGACAAGGGCCAAGGTTTTTGGAAGATTATTACAAAGAGTCAGAGTTGGCATATTGTGAAACAGAATGTGTAGGAAGTGAGAGAGGTTGTATGTTGGAATTATATCTGACACTCAGTGAAGTTGGTCCCCTGGAACTCCATCTTTCCCTTTTTTTCACCCTTACTCTGCCTTCCACCTATAATTCCTTCCCCAATAGTTTCTAGCATTTATCTTCTGATTCCTTTGCAACTGTCACCAAATCTGAAAAACTCATTAGTCCCTGAGTTGTCAGAGACTTTGTGTTGCACAAAACAGGGAAACCTAAAAGAGACTGATACCCAGATTGTGCCAGAGTCTTGAAAACAGGTATTTTTATATCCATTTAGTTTTTTTTCCCTACATGCATTATTAGGTTGACCTTTTTGGAGTGTTCATAGATCTCATCAAAAAGTCTCTGAAATGTTCTGGGGCTTAAGATATTCATAACAATATCAGCCGCAAAGAGGAAAATCTGGAGGGAGTCACGCTACCATTTTTGGACCTTGTACAAGACATTCTCCATGATGGTGGCAGACACCTTTGGCTAGCATCCATCTTCTTGTTTTATGCCTTTTTTGATATTATCTATGGTTGCACTTGTCAACAAATCTTATATGATATTACCATACGAATGAGTGATTTCTTCTTGGAAAGAGAGCTAAGTCTGCATTTTACTCTGCTGAGTCAAATGCTATTTGTAATCAACAAACAACAAAATCAGGAGGATTTTTAGCCAATTGTGTGATTATAAAGATGTGAATTGTTATAGAGTATAGTTTGAAGAAACAGTATATCCCCTTCTCATATATTTTCATCAGGGATAACTGTCACACACAGAGATCATTATTATAAATGTTCTATAATAACAAGAAAACAGGCTTATATGCTGCTCCCATATTCTCCCTTAATTATTTTTTAAGGGTTTGACTTACTAAGGATCTCCTGATCACACTTGGCCTTCCTTGAGTCAGCATCCCCTCCCATCTCCAATCCAGGTGCTTCATGAATTGGGGATAATTCAATAAAGCTTAGGATGTTGGAATTGGGGAGGGGTGGGGGTGAGACCTAGCTCTTGCTTTTCTAAAGCAACGCTATGGTCTGTGGTTTTTTCCCCATTATTTTAGCCTCTATCCCTCTTTTAGATAATCCATTAAAACCCTTGGAACATTCATACTTCCTAGATGGTTTTCTTCCATCTTTTCCTACTTCTGTATGTGGCACATTGGAGAGTAAGGTGTTAGGGTCCACATGTGATGGTTGCTCTGTGACTGATGGCAAGAGTAGATAGTTATAGATTTGTTCAATTTTCTATGTGTTGTCCTTTTCCCCATCTCATTAGTGGTTTGACTTAGTTGGGTCTCATGGCAATTTTTCTATAGATTTGCTTTCGTTTCTGCTTATCATTTTTTGTTGACTTGATACTACTATAAATCTTTCTACATTCTCTTTTCTAGTCATTGTACAGACGAGTCTGTGTTCCTGACCATCCTCTCTGTCTGCTTGATAAGGAGACCAATTGCTGCAAGAAGTAATTTCTGGGCTCTTTTTGCCTATGTTTTGTGATAATTCTTTTGCATTTGTTCAACTTTTGCAGGAAATTATGCTACTCAAGATCAGTATTTTTACTCTTTTCCATTTTCCATAGGTCAGCACTGATAGATCATTTGCATAGATCAAGATGGAGCTGTTGAAAGTGTTCCCACTCTCTTTTCTCCTTAAGACTTCTTTTGATGTTGACTTTGACCTTTGTGGTAACTAATGCTGTTCTGACTGCACACAATCAACTAATTCTGATTTGATTCCCACATCAACATCTAGTTGTTTCCTATTTTTCAATATATATATATAGTCAATGTCATTTTTCATAGTGTTGTCTAGTGCTTACCCCAACCAGTGCCTCCTGACTCTCTTCTAGAAGAAAGTGTTCATGATAGGTAGGTACAAAGTGTCTGAATAGTCTATAAATAAGTCTTGAGTCTCTTTCATTTCTCTGACATAAGCAATATTTTCCAACATATTTGTTATCCTCCTCCTTTATGCCTATATTTGCTTTGAAATTATCAAAATATACAATGATTTGGTTTGGCAAAACTTGTCAGATTCTTTGTAGAATTTCATTTCTCTTCATCTTCTGCAACAAATGTTGGTGCAAAAGCTACAATTATCATTACGATACTATTTTTGCTTATATTTGTAGTAAGCACTACAGTGAGACATGATGATCAAGTGTCCAATTAGCTGACGTTTTCTTACTGCCTTTGGGTGCGTGATAATACCAATGCTACCAACTCCTTTCTTTGCCTATCCAAGGGGAAACTGAAACACTCTTCCATGTAGCCACAACTTCATTTTGCCTTCTGGCTTCATTTATTTTTAGAATATCAATATCAGTGTGGTTCAGCGCTTCCAATAGTAAGACAGTTGATTGGCTACTGGAAAAAAGTCTCACCTTTAGGGTACCTGGGGTTGAGTTTATGATTATAGATGGTTTAATGACTACGATTGTTATCTTTGTCTTTTTCTCTCCTTTTTCAACCAGTCTATTACTGTGGAAAGGAAAAAGACTAACCATGTGGGGTGAAGAGCCATTTAAAATAATTTTTCCCCTCAGTTTCACGGATTGCCACAGCAAAGAATTAATCATCCTGTGGCCAGCTTCCTGGTAATGACCCTCTCTTGTTCTTGAACAAGTTCAGTCTGTTCTAGGTGTGGTATTCAGATCTGTTATAGCATGATAGAACCTTCCAGAGAGCTTCCAGTCCACTGCCATAAACTCTGGGAAGCCAAAGTTACCTCCACACTATGATGAAGCATCTGAGAAAGACTCCAGTGGTGGAATTTTAGGCATCCATACCAAGCCAATAGGGAAGATTTGTTTGAACAGATGAGGTCTAAATTGCCCCTATACAGGCTGTTGCCAGATCTGCCCATGAGTGAGGCCAATCCTGCTCATAATGATGGAAAGCAAATCAATTTTATCTGATTTCATGGCTGTCACTGAATATATTACTATTTCCCATCAAATAGACACCAGTGATTATTTCTTTTTTTTTCAGGCCAGAAATTGAGAAAGGTAGGAGGAATGATAGAGCTGAAAGGGTTATTCAAGATTATCCAGTCCTAGACCCTTCTATTTCATATTGGGAAAACATGATTCATAGGGAGGAGATAAGTTAACCAAGGCGATATCGAGTGAGTCCTCAACAGTACCAGCCTAGGGCTCTTTCTCATCATACCAGGGAAAAAAAGTTCCCAAACCTGCAGAGAAGGGGTTTCTCAAAGGATTACTCTGAGGATACAATCATGGAAGGAGACAGGGGAGAGTGAGTGGGATGAAAGGAGGAGGTAAGCATCCCATCAGATACTAACGGCCCTGAATCTCACAGCACACCCAGACCAATTAACCTCCTTAATATAACTCTGGATTCTCATGTGGGAATCTATTAGTAGTCAATTAGAAAGAGTGGTAGCTAAATATAATTACTGTCAGACTGTAAGTTGTGCCTTAGGAAAGAGAGAGTTGGGTCCCATCTGTCCCCCACCCCCTGCAACATCCTAGACTTTGTCAAATCGATCCCATTTCATGAAGCAGCCAGATTGGAGGAGATGATGGCTCAGGAAAGGTCAGTGATGGTAAGAGTCTCTTCAGTGATGGCACAGTGAGGGAGACAGTCAGTCAAATGGTAACATCCAGGCATCACAACCTAGTCATTTTAGCACTTGATCCTATTGCCTGGCTCCACAATTATTTCATACATATGTTATCTTGTTCCTGCCAGTCAAGAATCATTTATTAAGCACCGACTATGTGCCGAGCACTGTGCTAAATGCTGGAGATACAAAGAAAGACAAAAACCTTCCTTGCCCACAAAGAGCTTATATTATAATGGAGGAGACAACATGTAAACGACTGGGTATCTAGAAGATATGTACGGAGCAGATAGGAAGCAATCTCAAAGGGGGAGGGGCTAGCATCTGGAAGGAATAGGAAAGGTTTCCTGTGGAGGCGCAATTTGAGGTGAGTCTTGAAGGAAGACAGGAAGCCTACAAAGCAGAGGTAAAGAACATTCCAGACATGAAGGCATGGCTAGTTCAAAGGCACAGAGAAGATGACGGAATCTCATATAGAAGGAGCAGCAAGAAGACCAAATTACAGACAGCTCTTATAGTACATGGAAGGGATAGAGAAGACTGAAAGGTAGATGGGTCAGGTGATAGAAAGCCTGAAAGAGAGGAGTTTATGCTTAATCCTGGAGGAGGATGGAGCCGCTGGAACTTAATGAGCTGGGAGTGACATGGTCACATCTATGCTCTAGGAAAATCTCTTTGGTAATTAAGTGGAGAATAAATTGGAGTGGGGAGAGTGCTTGAGTCAGGGTCACCAATTAGAAGACAAGAATCCAGGTAAGTGGTGATGAGGGCCTCCACTAATACTATTATTGATAATAGCTAGCACTTGTATAATAGCTAGGTAGCATAGTGGATAGATCACTAGGCCTGGAGTCAGCAGGACCTGAGTTCAAATCCAGTTTCAGATACTTACTAGCTGTGTGATCCTGGGCAAATCTCTTAATCCTATTTGCCATGACTTCCTCATCTGTAAAATGAGCTGGAGAAGGACATGGCAAACTACTCTTGTATCTTGGCCAAGGAAACCCCACACAGGGTCACAAGGAGTCAGAAACGACTGAACGACAATAACAACAAAGCATTTGTGCAGCCCTTACTCTGTGCCCAGGCATTGTCCTAAGCACCCGACAATTTTAATTTCATTTGATCCTCACAACAACCCTGCTATTATTATCCCCATTTTACAGATGAGAAAACCAAGGCCAATGGAGGTTAAATGTCTTGCCCAGAGTCACACAGCTAGTAAGTGTCTGAGGCTGGATTTGAACTCAGGAAGATGAGTCTCCCTGACTCCAGGCCAGCCACTCTATCCAATGCGCCACCTCGTTGCACTCCCTACCCAACATGAATTCCCTTGTTGCACTCCCTACCCAACATGAATTCTCTGCTACTGACCAGGCTTCAGTGCTGTTCCACCCTAAAATTCCTGTGCTGTGCTGTGCTTGCCTCCAACCCTAGATTACCACCACCTTTTAAAGAGCTATAGCATCATAGAATGCCAGTTATTGGAGACTGATCAAAGGGATTAGAGCTGGAACATGCCTTACAGATTATTTAGTCCATTTTACAGATGTGGGAATGAAGGTTTAGAGAGATTACATTACTTTTCCAGTAAAGAGCACAAGTGGGATTCAAACCTAGGTCCAAGATTTCCAAATCCAATGCTCTTTCCACTAAACATTTTTTTCCCCTCTCAGGGCCCTAGACATATTCAAGACCAAGCCCTCATTTGATAGACTCTGTCTCAATTCCCTGAAAGGACATAGAGACCCAAATTGAGATAAAAAGGCAAAGGTATGAAGTCTGTGGTACCCCCAACCTTATCTTTCCATACCTTCCCAGGTTCCCCTATGTTAATTTTCTGTTATCAAAACTTCTCTCAGGAAAGGATCAAAAATTTATTCAGTCTGAGGTAGAAATCGCTGAGAACAACTGAAAAGTTTAGCATCCTCTACTTACCCCCTAGAAATTTTTATTTTATTTTAAGGCAAATAGAAGCTAACAGAATCAATCACAATGAACAGAATTTCAATTGAGTAGCCAAGAGGTCTTGGGGATATTGGAGATAACGGGAACTATCTGAATGCTTCACATCATGAATTACCTATCCATGTCCGCTGGTCCAGACTGAGGTTAAATCGAAAGACTATTGGGTTCTTGGTAGTTTTTTCTTCTTTGGGAGATTCTTTGCCTGGGCTCCCAGCTGTCCTTGAAAAACATATACCTACTTCCTTCACTTTATTCTACTTTTGCTCTATTGCCTTCACACACTTATACAGTAGGTAGTTAAAACAATGAGACCAGATCCTCCCAACGCTGGTCCTTAAAGACGTCTACTGTGGGCATGGATTAAAACCTAGGAAGGAATTCCACTGGTGTTCTTTCAGGTTCAGGAGGGCCTTAATTCCAACCATATCAAGTGCTAACATCAGACATCTCTTAAGCAGACTGAGAGCAGCCTACATTTGTCTTCGTTATACCGAGAGGAAAATATGGAGACTCCAGCGAGAAATCCGTACTAGTAAAAAAGCATCAGCATCTCCAAATTATAAAGCAAATCTGCCGTACAATTTGTTTTAAAGCCATCCTTACTTGGGGATGGAAACTCTGGAGTATTTGCAGAAGTGGTCACTAGAGGATGGCCTTTCCTGAAACCTAATAGTCCTTCATGAAAACCATCATTTCCACTCAATCAGTCCATCTAAGTGCCTTCTATGTGCTGGTCAATGTGCTAAGCAGTGGGGCTATAAATATAAAGAATGAAACAATCCCTACTGACAAAGAGTTTATGCTTGTTTATGGATGAGATAAGTACATATAAAAATATATTCAGAATAAATATGAAAATAATAAATGCAAACATATGCAAAGTAGTTAAATACCTTTCTGTTTTTAAGTGTCATCTGGGGAATTTCCCTGTTAGGGTGTGGAGGGAAGCCTCAGGAATGATTTCCATGCCCACCACCACAACACCTAGGTGATGGGGCAGAGCGAATTCAGGGCTGAGATCCAGGACACCTGGATTCAGAAGCAGTGGGATTAGAACACTGGATTTAGAAACAGAAAACCTGGTTTAAAATCCCATCTCTGCCATTATTTATATGACCTTAAGCAAGTCACCTGGCCACTTTGGTTCTCCGTTTCCTCAATCAAATGAGAAGATTGGATTCATTAACCTCCAAGGTCCCTTTCAGCTCTAAAGCTATTAGTCCCTGCACTGCCACTAACTAGCTGTACATCCTGAATTGTCCTTAAGTTGCTTTCCCTATTTGAGCTTGGGTTTCTTTACCTGTAAAATATAGGGACTTGGGTTAAAGTATATCTCTCATTCTCTGCTATTTCACTCTCTAGATGAGCACACTGGAGCCAGGACAGATTAAATGACTTGCCCAAGGTCATACAGAAGGATGATGGCCCGGGTCTAGAGCCTGGAAATACAGGTCAACAACGCAGTCCTCTCTCTGATGGGCCCCTTCACAGTTAGTAAATTGAGTTCAGGCAGGCTGACAGGGAGGTGTGATTCCACCTGCATGGAATTTGCCCCTATCTCTCCTGGCTGGCTGGCTCCAGAGCTCCCAGGATGCATTCTGTTAGAGTCTTTTATTGAAAGTATTAGGGAAGTGATAAAAATGTCACTTAAGATTTGCTCATTTTCTAAACTGTCATTAAAAAATTTATAGCCAAGGAAAATATAGGCAGTGAGGGAAGGAGGGTAGATGGAGAAAGAGGGAAGATGATTTAAAATCTGTCCCTCTATAAATTAAAGAAATTTGCTTGCAAGAGCAGTCTTATAAAAAGGAAACTACCAGAAGGTCACCTGTTCCTCTGCTCTCAGTAGGCCATTCTCCTCCATATATTTAAGACATTTTTTTAAACTTTCCTGCTTCTTTCCCTTTGTTCTAGTTCTTCCCCCTAAATGGAATTCCTGCCTCTCTCGCTCCTTCCACTTATTCACATTTTACTCATCCTTCAAAGCTCAACTGAAGTCCTATTTCCTGTACAAAGCTTCTGCAATTATTCTCACCCATGATTTCCTCTATCTCCTCTAAATCCCCATAGAATTTGCTGTCTATGATACTTTCCGACTGACCTGGTTTAACAGGGTGACGGGACATGAGGAAGACAGGAGTTTATCCTAGTTGTGTTGCCCTGAACTAGTCTTTCAATCCCTCTGATTTCTCAAACAGGTACTAATAATAGCATCTACTTCTCAAGGCTGTTGTAAGAATGAGATGAATTAATGCACGTGAAGAATTGTGCAAATCTCAAAGGGCAAAATCTGAAGTTATACAAATCTTAAGCTATCATCATCATCATCATCACTATTCTCTTATCCTTCCATGTATATATGCCTTATCTCCTCTACTAGATTGTTCTTGCCACTTAAGGGAACTCTTTGTGTTGATCATTTTCCACTCACTCCGGAATTCCCGTGGATTATTGATTTCAATGTAGAGGTAATTTGGATCAATATACTGCAATTGGTTCAAGTCCCCATATAATGGACCCTTCCAAGATCATTTAAACTCAGTCACACGTGCTTTATGAGATCCTAGGACAAATAACAAGCATATTAAAAATAAAATATTTCATCAGGATTAAAACAATTAGCAAAAAAAAATAAAACAATAGGAGAAGCCATCTCATTCTACTCAGGGGATTGGAGATTCATCCCATTAGCAAATAGTGAAGAAACCTGAAAACATGATCCCCAGGAAGCTTGGGATGAGGAAACAATCTCTTGTGAAATGGAATGGGGTGGAGAAGATTCAGTCATTTGAGTCTCTTCTCAGGTAAGAAACAGGAAAACTGCTCCATGGTCAGATTCACTTCTGTAGAACTGCTTTTGAAAGCATTGAGTATATCTTTCAATGAATGTCTCCCTGATCAGCAGACTGAATTCTATAACGTGAGACTGTTCCAGTTTGGATCTTCACCCTCTGCTGCTCAACAACAGTTGTCTTAGCTCCGTGCATCCTAGGATCATGCAGATACTGTTGGAATCCTTGATGGCATCATTGTGGCCTCGCTCTTTATGGTTCTCTTTCCTTCTCCAGCCTAAAAATGTCCTCCACCAATCAGAGTCCACATCTCACAACCAATTCAAGTCAAGTCAACGTCAAAGCCATCTAGCACAGGCAGAGTGTCTCTGAAGCACCTAGCCATGAAAAAGAGACTAAGGGGTCTACATCTATAGGGAATCTTGATGACATGTAATGGTAGTGCCTTGGACACACTTGAGCATGCATAGGCATTCTGTAACTGGTTCCAGTCTTCTAACCATGTGGTTAAGAGGAGCCTTTTTTGATTGGTCACATAGCCAGAACTGGGATTACCTTCAAAAAGGCATTCTCTTCAGCTACTTTCTCTTGGTCTCACTCCTTCACTGATAGCATTCAATGAGAGAAGATGCTGCAAGTGGGAATGTTTGGGGGCCTTTTCCCCTCTGAGACTGACATATGGCACTGTTAAATGGGCCAAGGTCCTTTGCCTCTACATTTGTACTTTTTCATTTTAGTCAAAGGGATTGGAGACTTTAATCTTACAAGTTTTGAAAAGTCAGGAGAGTGAGCTTCTGGGTATCCTGGTCCCAGCATTCCAGAGTCCAGGTTTTACAGTCAGCTCAACATCAATGTCCTGAGGAGCAAGGCATGACCTTTGGGACAATCCTGGTGAACTGGTCAGAAGTAGCTGAGATGAAGACTCATCTGGTAGTCATGCTAGATCCAGATGTGACTTTGGTGGAATCAATGTCACATAGAAACTTCTGCTAAGAGTGAGCCCACTCTCCCTAGAGACCAAGGTGGATCAAAGAAAGTTATGAAGAGGGAATCCTCTGGAGAAAACTAAGTAAAGCACACACTTTCCTCACCTAGTCTATCATTTATTTGGCCAATTTTCACATTGGCAGATTCTCTGCAATGGCTAGAGTTTCTCTCTATTTTTTTTAGAGTTTTCTCTCCATTTGGTTCAGCTCAATCTTTCAAGACTCGAACTAGTAGAAATGTTAAGATTAGTAGAATGGTTTTCATTTCTGAACCATCTTTAGGAAAGACCTAGATGGTCTTTCAGAGACCATAAGATCATAGATCTGGAGCTGGAAAGGACTTTAGAGGCTGTGTAGAATAGAGCAACATTTTACAGATTGAAAAAATGGAGACATAGCAGAATTGAAGTGCCTTGCTCAAACTGGCATGTCATAAGTAGATGAGCCAAGGTTTAATAACTCCAAATCTAGACACCTTTTCATAACGTCAGGCTGCTTCTGTGTTATTAAGAGTTCCACATGCTGAGACAGACAAAATCCCCCTAAGAAGAAAAAAAAAGTCCCCTAAACACTTGAAATGGTAATGATTGTTCTGAAAGATAAAATCTTAATCCTTCTCTGTTACAACTAATAAGTTCAAGCTTGAGAAGCATCATGCCATAGTGGATAAAGAAAAACCTTGGAGCAGGGAAGACTTGGTTTTGAGTTCTACCTATGAGATATATTGGCTGTGTGACACTGGGTAAGTCACTCAACCAAGAAGTGGTCTAAGCCAGAAGATTCCCAAGTAGGGACTGTGGACTGACTCCAAGGAGTGGGAGATCAACCCATCTCAGGGAGAAAAGATCAGTTATATCCCACCCTCCCCATGATAGGCATGAGGCTTTTTCCCAACACAACCACACTTATCCTATCCCCCAACACTCCTCCGCTTCCCACCCTCTCTTCCAGGTGTCAGTCCCTCAGGGAAGTTATAACATACCAGGACACCCACAGTAGCAGCTGCAGAGATGCCATTAGGAAAATTCTCCCCCCTACCCAGCATACCCACACTTATCTCCTTATAGCTGTGGCAGGCACCTCTCAAAGGGCGGGGTCTGGCTCTAGGGCAGTAACAGAGGAATAAAATCCGCACCTCCCTTCTTTTCATTTAGAGTGGAACAAAATGAATCTCACAGGATGAACAGGCATGGATGGGTTTCACTGTGCATAAAAGATCTTATTACATTATCTTTCCCCTTAAACACACTCTTCTTTTAAATTTCCCTCTTACGATCAAGAGCTCCAACATCCTTCCAGTCACTTAGGTTTACATCCTCAGTATCATCTTGATTCTTCAGTCTCTCAACCCTGATATCCAATGGGTTTGCCAAGTGTCATCATCTCCACCTCCACAACATCTCTTGAATTCATCACTTTCTCTCTACTCATTTGACCGTCACCTTAGTTCATGCCCTTATCGCCTCTTGCCATGAGTTGAAATAACCTCCTAACTGGCCTCTCCTCACGCTAAGCTATTTTCCTCACATTTACTTGTTGTTCAGTAGTGGCTGAGTCTTTGTGACCACATTTGGGATCTTCTTGGCAGAGATACTAGATTGGTTTGCCATTTCCTTCTCCAGTTCACTTTACAGATGAGGAACTGAGACAAACAGGGTCAGGTGACTTGCCCAGGATCACACAGCTGGTAAGTGTCTGAGACCAAATTTGATCTCAGGAAGATGAATCTTCTTGACTCCAAGCCTAGTGTTCCATTGTGCCACCTTAGTCAAAGAGATTTTCTGAAAGCCCAGGTCTGAACATGTTGCTTCCCTTTTCAACAAATCATTGACTATAGGATCAGATATTTCACCTTTATCTCATTCTTTTAAAATTAAAAAAATTGGATAAGCTTGATAATGTACAAAATTTTTGGTACATTAGTATGTGTATATAATTTATGATTTAGTAAATGTAAACTCATTAGGGGTACATACTCAAAAAATGTTTACTAATAGTGATGTATAATCAAAAAAGCTTGGAAATCACTAATCTGGGCTCTGAAATGATACTTTGCAGAGAAGATGCTGGCACCCATTGTAAGAGCAAGTTTCCTAGAATTTCCATCAATAAAATCAATAAAATCCTGTATAATATATCCAATTAATGGTCATGACACCTCTGCTTGAAGACCTCCAATGATGGAGCACTAGCTACCTCCTACTCCAGTGCATTCCATTTGGGGTAGCTCTGATTATTGAGTCATTACTCCTTACATTCAGCTGAAATATGTCTCTGCAATTTCAGCCCTCTGCTCATACATCCTAATTCTGTCTTGGGGACCAAGCACAACAAATTGAACCCCTCTTCCATGTGACAGACCAAGAAATATCTTAAGGTACATTTGTTATTCCCTCCGATTTTTTCTAAGCCCAGTTTCTTCAAGCTATCTTCACTATCCTCATCACCTTATTTTGGATGTGTTCTAGCTTGTCAGCATCCTTCCAGAACTGATCACACTTTTCTGCGATGGTCTGACCAGGGCAGAGTACAATGACACTCACATCCTTGAGGGTAGGCACTATTTTTTGCCTTTCTTTGTATCTCCATTGCCTAGCAGAGTGCCTGACACATGTACAAGTGCTTAATAAATACTTATTGACTTGATGTATTGCTCCAGACTCCTCTGTCATGGCTTCTATGCTTCTATAAATGCCACTTAAGAACACATTGGCATTTTAGTCTGCCGGTACTGAATTTGCAGTCCATAAGAATTCCTAGATCTTTCTCCCAGGAATTTTTTCTAACTGTATCTTGCCCTTCTTCTACTTGTGCAGTTGATTTTTTTAAATCCCAAGTGCAGGACTTGGCATTTATCTCCATTAAGTTCCATCTTATTAGCTTTGCCTTCATTTAGCCCATGTGTTGTTAGTTATCTTTTGGCACAGATACCTTGTCTCCCTATTTAGTCTAGAAATTCCCTGATGGCAGAGATAATGTATTCTCCAGCTCTTCCAATATCCTGGAAAATTACCCTTGCACTTGTATCACCTAAGTCTCATTCAACTAGTTAGAGGCAGAGGCAGGACCACAGCCCAGGTCCCCAAACTCCCAATTCAGTGTTTTTACTCCGAGATCCGATCAGTGTGAATGAAACTTCCTCAGCACCCTTCCTATATTCTCCTCTTCCTCTGTACATGACACCTGATGCCCAACAGTTCAAGCCAATGTATTGACACCTTCCTGTTCCCTGTTTCAGTTTATGAGGAACTGCCTGTGTTTACCACCATCCCTTCCCCCAAAACCTCTAAGGCCAATTCTGGTTAGAGATGACTTGTTCTTGAGCACAGAAGATATTAAAAACAAACAAGAACAAAAAACCTTCCTGGATTAAGAAAGAAGGCTGTGTGTTTCTTTAATCCTAACCCTGAGGCCCCTCCATATAGTCCTCTTTCTTTATCTATAATGTTAGAGCTGGAAGGAAGTATTAGAGATTGCTTAACCCAAGTTGTACTTTCTTCAGTTGAAGGACTCCTGGATTTTACTGCCTGCTAGGGACCTGCTGCCCTATTTGAATGAATGAAAGAGAATTTATTAAGTACTCACTGTCTGCCGGGCACTGTTCAAAGTACTTGAAATACAAATACCAAAGCAAGATAGTCCCTGCCCTCAAGGATCTTGCACTCTAATATGAGGAGACATCACATATATGAGAGTGAAGGCCAGGGAAGGAGTTTCTGGGGTTGTAGGGATGGCGAGTTGATTTATAGAACAGTCTGGATATATACAATAGTAGTACAAAAGTGTTGATTTGATTCTTGAACCCAGAGCAAGAGATGGCATATATGTTTTTTTTTGGGGGGGGAGCAAAAGTCATGGAGGAGGCAGGGCTGAGATTATGCCAGCAACTATACAGCAAGTTAGTTAGAATAGACAGCTAGATAAAATGTAAAGCATGATCGGGTCTGGTGGGCTGGGAGCAGATAGACATTGTAGAGTAGCTGAATTTGTGCTTACTCATTCACTAATTAAGACAGGGTGAGTTCCAAAGCTGGGTAGATTAACTTCCCCAGGGACTAGGGCCGTTTTTTCTGCCAATCTTCTCTAAAGGTACTATTCCAGATATAGAGAAGCTAGCCTGCAACAAGGCAGATAGGAAGGTGGTGTTGATACAGAGGACAGTCTGGACATATATAATCCTGCCTCTTAAATAATTTGCTTGCCTACGTCTCATCTACCAACTCAGTTCTGGTCTAGACTTTTTCCTGGCCATGATTAGTTAGCCTGTACTGATTGCTTGGTCACTGACTTCCAGCATGGGGCTGACCCTTGATAACTGCCTAACCTGGCTGCAACTTCCTTAGTAACCTGCATGAAACTCAGAGTTTGCTACCACCATTGCCTGGCACAACTTAACAACTCATAAGTCTGAAAGAGCACACCAAACCAGTGCCCCAACTTTCATGACTGTCTCTCCTGTGGTCGTGGCTTCTAATTCCACCCACCAACACCAAGGTCCTGTGTCTGCATTCTGCCGTCTTTGTTTAACAGTTAACTCCTCATTTCAATCCATTGTCCCTCATCTGCTGAAGAAATCTTCCAAGAGCATGGGTCTGACCTTGTTGGCCTCCTACTCAATAAACTTCAGTGATTCCCTATTTCCTCTAGGCTTAAAGAAGTCTTCTATTTGACAATTAAAATCTTCACAACTTGACCCCTTCCTAGCTTTCCAGGCCATTTTATTCCCATCAATGCACACTATAGTCCAGCTGTCTTACTTTTACACAGACTTTCCCCAATTCCTGATGCTTTCTCTTCTCCTCTATGCCTCTCAGCATCCCTGACTTCCTTCAAGACTCAGTTCAAATGCAACCTTCTGTAGGAGACTTTTCTCAGCAGCTGAATGGTGCAGTAGCTAGAGTTGTGAGCCTCCAAGCCACAAAGACCAGAGTGCAAATCAGGCTCAGAGATTCTACTGCCATACTATCCACTCACTTCTTAATTCCCTTGCCATCTGGCTTCCAGCCTCACCACTGGACTGGAAGTTTTCTCTTCAAAATGACCAATATTCTCTTAAACATTAAATCTGATGGTCTTTTGTGCAGATACTTTGCCTTGTATATTATTAGTATCTATTGACTGTGAAAATACATGAGGGCCAAAGGTTTCTCTGAATTCAGTAACTATTTTAAATAGATTTGCATTTTACTATTCAACATTTCTATTCCATTCAACAAGCATTTATTAGGAATATACTGCATGCTGAGAGTCAATGTGCTATAGGAGATAGGGAAATGTCTTGGAGCCAGGAATATCTGACCTTAAGTCCCTCCTCTAACACATATTGGTTGTATTTCCCCGGATAACTTGGTCAACCTGTTGGTGACTTCAGCCAGGGGTGTCAAATAAGTGGCCCTGTGGCCCAAACCCAATTAATATGTAATTGGGAAATATTTAACAAAATAAATAAAAATAGGCTAAAACATAGATAATGTGAATTTGTGGTTAATATTGTGGCCAGAGGGCCCTCAGGGGTCCTTATTGTGGTTTAATGGCCCATTTCCATTTAAGTTTTGTGCTACTGTTCTAGGTGACTCTCTACAAGTTACAAAGAGGGTGCCATCTTGCATTGGTTAGACTAGAGGGAGTTTTTTTCATCGGGGAGGTATCTGCACAGAAGATCATCAGATTTAAAGGTTAAAAGAATATTGGTCATTTTGAAGAGAACTCTCTTAGTCCAGCAGTGAGGCTAGAAGCCAGATGGCAAGGGAATTGAGAAATGAGTGGGTAGTATGGCAGTAGAAGCAGAAAGTGTAGATAATTCTTCCTAGGAGTTTGGCTGTGAAAGGGAGGGAAGATATAGGACAACAATTGCTGGAGGGAATGATAGAATCAAGGAGGAAAGTTTTCAGCAATGATGAAGATCTGGACATGACCATAGGCAGAGGGGAAGAAGCCATAGTTAAGGAGGGATTGAACCATGAAATCTACATGTATCCAAAAAATAGTCACGCATTTGGGCATGTGCCATATTGCTTATTCAGTCAACAAAAGAGGTTTGCTTGTTTATCCAAATGAGTCATGCTGCAGATTTTGTGCGAGTTAAAGAGACAAATGGCAGTGCTTGGTGATTGAATGGATTTGCAGACCTGTTCCTATAACTTTATGGCCCCAAGAGGGTCCTTGGCCCTCTGGGTTGGATGAACTCTTAATTAGCCTCCAGTCCTAGTGTTCTATAAAAATGTGATTCTGTGATTCTGAGATTTCTTCGCTTGTCAAATATGTACAGCAATATCTACCCTCACCTGCCACACCAAAGTATTGTGAGGCTCAAATGAAGTATGTGAAGTATGTTTATAATATAAAGGCTATGTATAATATAAAATACTACCTACCCTGTGATTCAGAACAGTGTGGACTGGGGTCAGTCTTGGGGTGTCTCATAATAATTATGCCATTTGACTCCGTCCCCACTAAAGCCACCCCCTGCCCCCAAATATCTCAATTTGACCCACTTCAAGCTCTCCCTCAGGAATATTTGGCTCCCTTGAAATTATCAAGTTAACAAGGCCCAGGTCACAGAACAGATTCATTAAAATGCACACAAAGAACAGAGATATGACTAATATCCTTTCCCCTTTGATGAAATAATAGTTGTCTCCCACCTCCAGATGGGTGCCATTCCTTTTCTCCCTATCTCAAGCAGATCTGTCACGATCTCTGCAAAAATAGAACAAAACAAGCAATCAAAAAGTACCTCACAACACCAAGAGGTGAAGTCCCAGGATTACGAGTGATGATGGGAGATTGTTAAAGAGTGCTGCTGGTTTCCCTGCTTACCTTCTTCCCTCTGGGGCTTGGCCTCCTTGCTGCCAGCGACTGATGATTGGTGCTGCAGCCTCCCAGTATTCTGTGCAGCTCTGCCATAATCTCCTAGCCCCGGAGCTCCTGACCTCGGCTCAGGAAACTCTCACCACCCACTTGGCAGCTGCCGCCTTGATTCACCGATGCCAGCTCACACTCTTCATCCCCACCATGCTGCAGAAGCTCAGTCCGTATTCCTCTTGTCATCTCTTTCCTGAGAGCCATGCTCTGCTATTCTTTGCATGTGTACCACAAGTCTATGGTATTATGGGAAAGACTTACGCTGCTTTTTCCATTCAGGCTCGGGTCTTCTTCAATCCAATATAACTGAGAAGGAAGGGGTTTGTATGAGAAGACATTTCCTCTTCCTGCTACACTTATATGATAACTAATGTTTATTTAGTACTTTAAAGCTGAAAAAGGCATTTTTACAATGTCATCTCACTCAGTCTTTGCAGCAGCCAGGTAAGGCATGCGTGCTTTAATAAACCTACTTTAGAGATGAGGAAACTGAGAATTGGTAAAGTTGTGTGACTTGCCCTTGGTCACAAAAGTATGCACTGAATTTGGGATTCAAACAAGGATTTATCGAGAGCCTTTTATGTGCCCAGCTATGAGGGTAGAAGGGGGAATACAAAAGAAAGGCCAAGTCATGATTCTGACCTCAAGCAGTCAGTAGTTTATTTAAGACAGGGCTTCTAAATCTTTTTTGGCAGTCTGGTGAAGCCTATGGACCCCTTCCGAGAATAGTGTTGTTAAATGAATAGAATAACATATATAAGACTACAAAGGAAACCAATTATATTGAGATACAGTTATCTTTCTGTCTGTCTTATCTACCCCCCCCCACGTGTGTGTCTATCTATCTATCTATCTATCTATCTATCTATCTATTTATCACAAGTCCACAGATTAAAACTCCCTGCTTTAGGATGTGACATATACATGTAACCATCATTCCTTCCCTTACACACATATAAAGCAACCCATGAACAATATGTGACTGTGTGTGCTAAATCATGTGCTAAGTGGTGTGGTGTTGATAGGAAGTTATATGGGTGTTCTGAGCACAGAGAGCCGAGTGTGGGCTGGCTGTCAAGGAAAAGACCTCCCAGAGCAGGTGAGAGTTGAGCTGGGCCTTAGAGGATGAGTAGGCTTGAATAGGGAAAGAAATGGAGGTGGGGGCAGGAGGGAGGGAGGGCAGCAACATGGAAAAAATCTCAAGTGTTATTGTTCTGTGCAAGCATGTACAGATCCAGGCCAGGATGTTATCTGATGTTATCTGGAGCAGTTCTGCTTTGCTCCTGAGGAGAGTGCATGACAAACAAACTTGAGCAAGCAGGCTGGAAAGAACAGTGAGCCCATCACTCTAATGTCCCTCCTCCTGCTCATGGAAACTCTGACTTGTCAGGTCCTATTTTAAAACTTTAATTATGCAGCCTTCCCAAAAGAAGTCATTTTTCTTCCAAAGGCTGTGTGAGAAGAGGAGAGAGAAAAAAACACCCAGCCACCCTGTCTCTCATCTAGAAACAAAGCCCAGCCTCATTAAAATGTGTGGCCCCTGCACCCTGGGTTTCACAGATTTGCTTGACATGGTTGGAACAGTCGCATTCTGACGTCAGAGGGAAATTGACTGCCCTCAGTCACTCGCGCTGTCTCCCTCTCTCTAACCAACCACATTATTGTCAGCAAAGACTCTGAGATTCTTAGTTCAGAGAGCCTTCTCTGCTGTTTGGGCCTCAGGGAGATGGAAGGTTGGGGAGACAGTCTCCTATTGCATTTATCTTGGGGTGATCCTATGTTTGATGCTTTAACCTTATCTGTCTTTGATCTCCATCTTTCTTTGGAACTCAGTGTTTTTAAAAACATATCGACTTCTCCAAGTTTTCTCATCTTCCCCAAACCACATTGAAAGCCAAGTAAGGCCCAGTTCTGGTGATATTGAAAAAATCAGAAAATCATCATAAATCCAGGTGCTAGTAGTGTGGGACTGATTGCCAACAGAAAGTATAAGAGAAACCCTCCAGACCCTTTTTAGGGTATAGCATTTCAGATCCAGTCAGTAGGCTTGACACCCTCTAGTCCAGAGGTCCTTACTCCTTCTTGTGTCATGAACTCTGTTGGCATTCTAGAAAAGGCCATGGAGCCCTTCTCAGAAGAATGACTTTTAGGTGGGCATGATGGTGCATGCCTGTAATCTCTGCTACTGGGGAGGCTAAGGCTGGTGGATCATTTGAGTTTGGGAGTTCTGAGCTGCAACAGCACACTCATATATATTATATATATGTTATATATATACATACATACATACATACATATATATGTATATATACATACATACATATGTATATATTATATATACATACATATATATGTATATATACATATATATCCTTATGTATATAGAGAAATAAAATAAGCAAATCAAATAGTAAAACCCTTCTTTGCCCAGTTGTATATGGATAAAAGTAAGTACAATCTCTTCTGTCTCTTGATATGGTGAACAGAATAATGGTGAGTACAGTGAACTTAGAATCAGAACACCTAGATTCAAGTCCTTGTACTCTGATGCCTACTAGCTGTGTGACCATAATAAGCACCTTACCAGAACTTCTGTATCCCAATGGGCAAAATGAAGGCAAAAATATATGCATGACCAATTTCATAGGGCTGCTGTGAGGAAAGCATTTGTAAATATTCAAACGTAAGGCTTTTTTCCCTTCCAGATTTCAAGTATCCATGATTCCATCATTATGCATACTCCTCCCTGAGAGATTATCACTCTTTATAAGCAGACGGTTCTCCTGAGTTGCTCCAGCAGGAAAGACTCATTCCTTTTTTGGCCAAACCTCTGATGAAGAGCCTCTATCCATTGAGCCAGTCTTAACCACTAACAATAAACATAAAATCTGTTGCTAGGCTGATACTTAAAGTCTGTACAGCCTGGTAGGACTGGCCAGGTTTTTATTCCTACAATTTCTTCAATGAAAACACCCTTCCCTGACCATCACTACCCTATATGGATTGTTTTCCTTTATTAGAATATAAACTCCTTGAGGGCAGGAACTGTCTTGTTTTTGTATAGGTATCTCTCTCTTTAGCACAATGCTCAGCACATAGTAAACATTAAAAAACGCTTTTTGTATCTATTCATTTGTGTAACTCAGGCATAGGTCAAGGTCTTGGGACTACTGTCTTTCCAGGACTATATTCCTGTTTTACTAAATTCTAGTTTACTCTTGGCTCGACCCCTACCCCTAAATTTTTTTTTCTCTCAGATTCATCTGTTTGAAAATCACTTAGATGTTTTACAATAGTAAGGAAACCAATTTTATTAGGGAAAAGATATAAATATGAAGCAATAGCAGACAAAGGTTACTACTACTACTACCACTACTACCACTACTACCACTGCTACCACTGCTACTACTACTACTACCACTAGTACTACTACTACTACTACTACTGCTGCTGCTGCTGCTGTGACTACTACTACTAGCATTTATTTAGTGCTTTAAAGTTTGCAAAGCACTTAACCAATATTATCTCATTTTATCCTCACAACCACCCTGGGAAATAGGTTCTGTTATTATCTCCACTCTTACAGATGAGGAAACGGAGGTAGACAGGTAATATAGCCTACATTGGCTACAACTTCCAACCCCAGGTCAAAGTTGTCCCAAGAAGGGGAAAGGAAAGTGAAAGTTTGGCTGAAGGCTTCTCACAGCACTTTCACATTCACTCACCACAAATTACAATAGGACAGATAAGGGAGGGAAGAGGCTGGGTGATAGTCGATTGCAGTTATTTCTCTAAGAGGTAGCAAGGTCCTGGACTGGGGCTGTATAAGTGAGATTGGAGACTGTATTTTTTTTTATTTCTCTCTTTTCCCCACCAATCAAAAGCAGAATTTACAAACATGGCAATTGATTACAGAGGAAGAGGGAGGGGTCAACTATGACACCAAGGTTTTGAGTCTGAGAAAATAGTGACTCCCTCAGTAGCAGTAGGGAAATCAGAATGGGGAACAGGTTTTGAGGAAAAGAAGCCAAGTTTCATTGGAGATAAGTTGAGCTGCACTATGAACTGCCTAATGAATTTGTCTATCATCCCTGGGAAGAGTGAATGTGAGGTGTGATAGGGAACTCTTAAATGAAGAAATTCACTCTGCTAGTGAACTGTAGGACTTTCACTGCAGTTTATCATCTAGAGAGTTACCTCGATTACTGAGAGTTAAGTGACTTGCCTAGGGTCACACAGACAATATGTATTAAAGGTGGGACTTGATCCAAGGCCAGCTCTCTATTTACCATACCACACTGCCTCTCATATAGGTATCTTGCTGCTTCCTTACATTAGCAATGTGTAGTTAAAATGGTTAGCTATGATGTCAAAATTTTAAAAGGATAAATATAGAAGAAAGGGGAGACGTGGCTAGATGGCAGTTGTTATAAAAGGGTATGGAAATTGGGGGGGGTGCCTGTCAATTAGGTGATGAAATGCTACTGTGCTACAAGAAGTGATGAACTCAATCTTAGAAAAATATAGACCTACATGAAATAATGAAGAGTGAAATGAACAGAACCAAGAGAACATTGTATACAATTCTGTATACAGAACATTGTATACAGTTTTAAGAACAACTTTGAGCAAACAAGTCATTTTGACTATTATAAATACCCAAATTAACTATAAAGGACATGTGAAGGAAGACTTTGCATCCAGAGAAAAAACTGACAAGTAGAAGTATATGTAGAATGACTTTGCATATATATCATATATAGATATATACACACATGTACATATTTGTGTCTAATGGTAGCCATCTCTAGGGTAGGAAGGGAGGAAAGGAAAAAAAGAAATTTATATGATAATTTTATTGTATATTTAAGAGGAATAGCAAATCATACATAATAGATTTGCAGTTTCATGTACAATCATCTTTTTTTTATTCTATGCTATGGAAATGCTTGTCTTATTGCATAAATTAAAATTTTAATAAATAAAAAATTTTTTAAAACTAATCTGGAGGTTGTAGTGGACTACAAGTTTACAGTTAACAGTGTGATGTGGCCGCCCCTAAAGCTAATGTGATCTTAGGCTGCATTAAGACAGACATATCTCCCAGGAGCGGGAACATGAGAGAACCAGATCTCATGTGTAATATAATATTCCGTTGTTGGCACATCAGTATAAGGGCATTAATAAGCTGGAGAATGTCCAGAGGAAAGCAATCAAGATGTGGAAGGACCTTGAGTTCATGACACATGAGTATTTGGTCAAAGAAACTGGATATGTTTAAATTGGAGAAAGTAAGACTCAAGGGAGACGTGGTAGATGTAGTCAAGTGTTTGAAAGACAGCCATGGAGAGGATGCCCCAGAAGGCAGACCCAGGAAAAATGAATAAAAGTTGAAAATAGGTATGATTTTAGAAAAAACTTCTTAATAGTTAGAACTGTCCCAAAGTGGCTTGGCTCAAGAGAAGGCCAGTTCCTCCTTCAAGAAGAAGCTGGATGGCCACTTATTGGGTATGATACAATGGGATTCCTTTGTGTATGGGTTGGACTGGATGACCATTGATTGAAATACCTTCAAATTCTCAAATTCTGTGATTCTGCAGCCAAAAAAAGGAGGGACAGCCTGGGAAAGCAGAGAGGAATTGGAGGTTACAGAGACGATAAAGAAGGGTCTTAGAAGGGATGAGGGCACAAAGCAAAGGTCAGGGAGAGATAAGGGGAAGGAGATGAGAAAAGGTACTTCCAGGACTGGAGAGGGTGACCAGGAATATGATGTCTTCTAGTGGGAATAGGTTTCTGTGCCTGCAAGAAGGTGGAAGGAGCATGAGAGGAAAAGTAGATGCTCAGTAAGCTTTTGTGGAATTTGAATTCAAATACCTGATATTACAGGGAAGCTCTGAGCGGACCAGTCAAAAAAATGACAATAGACTTTTATACCTTCTCATTATTTTTGGTAGGCTTTAGCTAGAAACCTAAGGAGAAGCCAGAAGTGATGGTCCTGTGACATCCACGTGGACAAAGAATCAGCAGGATAAGAAGGGAGCATGTCGGCTCCCTTGTTCTCAGACTGGCTATAGGGGCTATGCTGCATCTGGTGCAGTCCTGACCACAGCCTGGAATGGAGGAGTGTGCTGATTCTTAAATACTGGGCAAGGTCTGCTCTGAAGTTGGAGCCACATTGAGGAAGTCGGTCAATCCAGGGAAGAACTGGGGTTGAGGTACAAGTTTGCAGGAGGCAATAATCCAGAAGTCATAAACCAGACAATCAGGATAGAGTCCAATGACCTAAAGGATTCAGAAATTAGGAGGGACTGGTTCTCTGAGGAGCTGCTAGTCCAGGGCAATTATTGCTTGCTCAGCAAACTTGCATGGCATTCTTGCAAGAGCTGCTCACTCAGAAGCCTAGGGCTTCAAATCAGCTTTTGTCTGGATCTGCATATGCTTCATGACACTGCCTTGAAGCATGTTCGTTGTCCTACCCCCCTTCCCTCTCCCCTTTTACTAAGGACTATCCCCAGCCCATAAGGCCCCTTGTTTTCCACTTGGAAAACTCATGAAGGTTCTAGACAGACTCTCGTGTGCAATCTTGAGGTTTATATACTTCTCCCATTAACCAAATAGTAAATAATTCTGCATTTCCATTGAGAATCTATAATCTCCATCAACAAAAATCCTTCCCAACCATTTACAAAGAGTGTGCTTTGGACAGGTGTATTTCCAGGTATGTACATGCCTTTTTGAGAGCAAGAAATGGATTTTCTATTTGTATCACCAACGCTTAACACAGATGGCACTTTGCACATTTTGCTTGGGGAGTTGTTTCAGTCATGTCCAATTTTTTTGTGACCCTATTTGGGATTTTCTTGGCAGAAATACTGGAGTGGTTTGCCATTTCCTCCTCCAGCTCATTTTATAGATAAGGAAACTGAGGCAAACTGGGGTAAATGACTTGCCTAGGGTCACTCAGGTCCTTCTGACTCCAGGGCTGGTGTTCTATCCACTATGCTTCCTAGATGCCCACTTTGCACATAGTAAGTTCTTCATTCATGCATTAACTCATTTATTCATCCACCTAAAATTTCAGGATGGCTTGTATACCTTCCAATTCTCCACATATTGATCAATTACCAACACAGTGGCAGGGATGATGAGTGTAGGGGTATGGTGAGGATACGAGCCATAATTCAAGGAAAAGAGTATGTTCTAAGTAGCTTTGTGAATTGGGTTATTAAAGCAAAGCTTAATTACAGACAGAAGAGAGAGGCAAATATCTTAGTGGGGAGAACCAACAATGAAACAATGAAATTCCTCTTCTTATATTGGGGGTGGTGTAGAGTGATGAGGTATATCAGCTTTTGACTTTCAGGGTAATAAATAGGGTGGTTCAAAAATAGGTGAGACACTGAAAGATAAGGTCTGAAAGGAGTGTGTGTGTGTGTGTGTGTGTGTGTGTGTGTGTGTGTGTGTGTGTGTTTGTAGGGGGGGTCTGTTGGTGTTTGCATAGTATTTAGTGAGAAGCAGGGATGGCTGAGGCAGAGAATATTCATTAGGAACCACTGAACCTGCATTTGCTACTTTAGTGAATGGAATATTGGCTGAGGAGAAGCAAACTCAGAGGGAACATGCATGTTTCCATGGTGAGGTCAGCTGGGACAGAAAAGCCCCATAATCTAGACCAACCACAGGAAGTAGATGTTGAAATTCCCTATGATGATGCCATGGCATAGGGAAGAGAAAGGCAATACAGCAGGATGAAGATGGAGCATCAGCCACTTGGCCTGTCCACTGCCATTAGACTCCCAAGAACACCGGCTATTCATCTCTTCCCACAACCAATACCTGAAAGCAGAATTATATCAGAAGATTTCAAAGGGTTGTCTAAGGCTGGTGACCTTAAGAATGGCCATCTTCGTTCTGAAGCATCCACTTTAAATGTGCAGCACTAAAAAGGTCAGAAAACCTAGCATTCAGGGAAATGAGAGCAACTATCTCAAAATCGGCAGCAAGGGGAAATGGAATGGGTTGCTCCCCTTAGGTAAATGGATCTCTTTCATTCCCTTTTGCCTCTTGTGTTTCTGTTTGCCAAATAAATTAAGTCTTGCTCCAACCTCCATTGTGGACAAAGAGTCCTACCACCCAACAAAACACAGGGAAGGCTCTACAAAACAGTAGTAAGAAAGTTAAAAAAAAAAAAGTGGGTAGGTCTCATTAATTGGATTTCATCTTATACTCTTGTGATAGAATTAGATGACCTCTGAGGTCAGTGCCAAGATTCTGTGATTTTTATGTGTCTGCAAAATGTCTGAATTTTTAAGGAAAAAGCAAATTCTGGCAATTACAGATCAATGATCATTGGTACTTTATATCTTAATGGGTCTCTGATGTCACCAATGCAGATACACCCTCTAGTCATTCCAATCACATTTTATCCATGCTTTTTCATTATGTGGAACTCTTGTCCAAATCCTCCCATAAATCCTCCACACAATGTGCTAAGAACTTTTCTCTACCTCTCTTGGCACCACATGGATACCATGGGCCATCTGTTGACCATCTCCTACTTTGACCGCATGAATGTCCCACCTTCTTTTTTATTCATACAACTCCCTAATGACATCCTTAACCTTGTTTTTCCTATGTGTTGCAGCTGACTCACCTGCCATGAATCTACTCATTGTCCTTTGAGTGATCCTCAACTTTAATTTATCAGTGACTGTGGTGTTCTATTTCTCTCAGCCACACAGGATTACCAAAAAAAGACTATTATTTTAAAAAAGAAAAAGATGCACCTTTGTTTCAGAGGAAAATCTGAAGTCATTAAAAGCACTAAGCAACCTCCAAAGGCAATCCATCCCACATTCCCCTTCCCACTGCTTTCTAGAACTTTCTTTATATTTCCCTGGAGATATATATATATATATATATATATATATATATATATGTATATATATATATGAATGTATATATGCATGCACACATGTATAGATGCATGTATGTGTGTATGTACATACATACATACACTAGTTTTATGGGTTGTCCATCCAACTGAATATCATAGTCTAGACAACAGGCATTTTTTACCATTTTTTTTCTATGTGGATAATTAGGCTGAACTTTTTCAAGTCATTATAGATCTCATTTAGAAAGTTCTGAAATGTTCTGGGTCCTGAAGCTACAATGAAATTTTAGAATGAATAATTAAATAGATGCCTTGTGAGCACTTAAAAATATAAGCCATGATTATTAAGAGGCAGAACAGTTTCACTAAGAACAGTTAATAGCAAAGTAACCTCATTTTCATTTTGATAGGATTTTTAATCAAACAGATTCAAGGAATGTCATAGACATAACATAACTAGAGTTCCAAAAGACATTTTAACAGTCATGATATTCTTCTGGACAAGGTGAAAAATGGGGTGAGAAAGTGGATTCATTATATCTAATTGAAGATCATATCTAAAGAGTGAAGAAGATTAATGGACCGGTGCTAACCTAGAGAATGAATTTGATCTATTTAAATAAAATATTGATACTGAAAAATGGGAGATGGAGAAGAGAACAGAAATCAACACAGACTAACACCATTTCCTAAGGAAATTTATCCAAAATAAATCAATGGTGAAAACAAGGAAACTAAAAGAGCATAGTAAGTCAGAAAATACTTAATTTTCTCAATGAGAGATATGGTAGCAAAGGGCAACACCAATTTAGAACGTAAATACGTTTGTAAAATCTTATGAAGGAGAGAGTGGGAAATTATAGGTAATATCACTTAATAAAACAACAGGAAATAGTGGAGGAAAAAGCAAGTTTGCAGAAATCTTAGCAAATGACTTAACTGAACCAGATGATAGTAGAGGACAATTAGGGATGAAACTGAAAGGACAATGAATAGGACAAAAATTGGAAATGATGTGTTAAAATTTCTTTTTAAATGTCCTTTTTCCCTATTAATGACATAAGAGCGGCTACATTTGGGCATTAATTTTACACTCTCCAATCTGCTTCATGAGGAAATAGAAATGGCCCTAACGATAACAAATTTAGGAAGAGTAACTAGATTATAATAAGTATATCCAGGAGAGATCATCCTGAAGGCAATACAATTTAGAAAACATCGATGAATCAGTTCGTCAAATAACTTAAAAAGGGTTGTTATTGTTCAGTTATTTTAAAGTTGTATCTGACTCTTCATGACCCCATTTAGGGTTTGCTTGACAAAAATACTGAACTGGTTGGCCATTTCCTTCTCTAGTTCATTTTTCACATGAGTAAACCGAAGCAAACAGGCATAAATGACTTGCCCAGGGTCACATAGTAAGTGTCTGAGACCAGATTTGAACTCAGGAGCCTTCCTGACTCTAAACCAGGTGTTCTATCCACTGTGGTATCTAGCTGCCCAACTTAAAAAGGAAAGGAAACTAAATACACAGGGGAAAAAAATAATAGACCTCATTCTTACCAAAATAAGCTAACAAGAAAATATCTAAAAAGTCTTGACCTACATAGACTTACTATCCCACCTCTACAAAGTCTTTATGAGAATAATCTATCCACCAATCAAAGGTATACCTGACAAAGGTTTGAGAACAGAATATGTAGGCTTTTGAAATAGTATTTGATAATATACCACATTTTAATAGCTACACTATTTACTGAAAAGAATGGAGAATGCAAGCTTCTATCACGTTTATTGTTTGCTGACTATAAAAAAAAAAGCATTTAATCCTGCAGAATAAACTCTCCCTCCCAACAGTGTGTTCACAATGTACACACCAAAATCATCCAAGACTCAGTCACCCATTCAATAAGCACCTATTAAGCGCTTACTATATTCAAGGCATTACGTTAAGCATTGGATTCCTTGAAAGACATAACAACAGAGATAAATTTGGACAACTATCATCTGATTATTGATATCAAGTGAAGCATAAAACAGGAAGACATATGCTCGTTAAAGGTGGTTGCCACTGTCATGGAGAATGTCCAAATAGAAGAGGAATTTCCTCCAGATGCTCCTGTTTGCAGATAACATTGTGCTTACTACATAAAGTCCTGGAACATTTCAGAGAACTTCCTAAATAAGACCCATAACCATTCGAGAGGCCTAAGAATCCATAGAAGAGAAACCAAATACAGAAAAAATGTCTATTGTTAGACCAGTGGTATAAAACCCAAATTGAAGCAGGGCCACTAAACCATACATAAGGATCCCTGAGGGCCACATAATGACTTAGGAAACCAAATATTAACATGACATATGGTCTATTATATTTTAATTTATTCTGTTAAGTATTTCCCAATTTACATATGATCTGGTTTGTGCTGTAATCAGTTGGGTCTTTGACTATGATGTGCAATTGGGAGGATAACTTGTAAAGCTCATCCATCAGTGCATATATCTTGGACAGATACTGAAGGTGGTCCATGAGGTAGGCCCAGAGTCAAATAGGAAGTGTTCAGAGGTTTGGTTTGCCTTCAGGAAATTGCACCATTCTTTTGAAGACATCAATCTTCTCCCTGAAACAGACTCCTGTCCTTTTAAAATCAATATTCTTCCAGTGGTGTTATATATCCGTGAATCATGGAACACTGCAGTCTCTGAAGAATTCAAGCTGAGCATCACCTAAAGGGTAATGGGGAGTCATGTGATTGGAATGAATAGGTTGGAACTCATTACAAATGAGGAATTATGCAGGATAAGTGTTGTATAAGAGGGCAGCAGAGAAATCTATAACTGGAAAAAAATGATGAGCTAGTCGGGTAGCAAGAATAAGGAACAACAATTCTTGGCCCAAATAGGGGATACAAATGATCTCTAAAAAGAGAAAATTGATCATTTCAAGCACATGATTTGAAAGACTTTTGCATAAACAAAATCAATACAGTGAGGATAAGAAGGGATACTGTTGAATGGGGAAAAGCATCTTCAAATATTTCTGATAAAGATCTGATATCAGGACAGTTGTGTGGATAGAGCACTGGTTCTGGAGTCAGGAGGAGTTCAAACCTGGCCTTAGACACTTACTAGATATGTTACCCTGGGCAAGTCACTTAACCCCAATTACCTCAAATTAAAAAAAAATCTGATATCGAAGATATATAAGAAATTAACACAAATATGTAAGACCAAAAGACATTCCCCAACTAAGTGGTCAAAAAATATGAATAGTTTTCAAAAGACAATTCAAAAATTCTTAACCAAATGAAAATCGCTCCATACTATTTATAAGAGGAATACAAAGTTAAAACAACTCTGAATATTCACCTCACAACCAACAAGTTGGCAAAGATGACAAAAGATGGAAATCGTTGACATTGGAGGGATTGTGAGAAGACAGGATTATTAATACACTCTTTGCAGAACTGTGAATTGGTTCGACCTTTCTGGGAAACAATTTAGACTCTTTCTTTAAAAAGTAAAAATGAAAAGGTTCAAATCCCTTAACCCAGAGATCCCGGTGCTAGACATATTGTCCGAGAAGGTCAAAGAGAAAAAAAGAGAAAAAACACTCATAATGGCAAAATATTAATAATGGCACTTTTTGGTGGAAGGAAAGAACTGGCTACAAAATGGGTTTCCAATGCCTGCCCATCTTGTGGAACTCTTATTCACATACTCCCATAAGCTTGCCAAGAGCAGTCCACCTGATGTTTTGGGGGTAAGCCAAATGTAATAAGACAAAATTCAACAGGAATGAACTTTAGTGATTCATTTTAGGTTAGCTTTAAAACAAATCTGCTGCTCAAGGTGAGGGTAGGTGATAACTGACTTAACAACAGACCAAATAGAAAGGACAGTCATATCATTGTTTTATATTGATCTTCCAGTAAATTCCAATCAAGAAAACTTATTTCAGAGGCTATGTTGTAATATCAATGGAATAGGAAGATCTTCCCTGTCCATTAATAGGCCTGTGTGAGATGCCTTGAGCTCTGGCCCAGCTCACAGCTGCGATACATCCTGAGTCACAGAGTCCATTGGAGGACTAAAGCTTGCTTAGAGGAGGATTGCTTATAGGAAGGCTTTCACACTTTTTGGTACTAAGTTGATTAGGCACTGAGTCACGAGGGTTGTGGTGCTTTCTGGCTCTGAGAAGTCTATCTATACTCTGAGTTGGTATTTTGCTTTGGGGGTTAACTTATGAGAAGGATTTTTTGATTCCCTGGTCAAGACTCTGAGTAGGCATATGTTCAGACCCCCAACTGCTCAGATGTAAAGGCTCTCTTGATCCAGTGGTGTATGTAAAGTGCATAGAAATATTGCTTTGGTTCAGCCAGCTGGAACCCTGTCTATTGGTCTTTGTGCTTATTTCTCTGCTTGTATTTTCTCTGACATTCAGGGGGCTGACCCTTCCCCTGAACTAGTGAATGTAATTAAAAGTAGGATTGTTAACCTGCAGTCTTTCCTAGAAAAGCAGATCAAAGAACCTGTGCTAGCAGCCATTCTGGGTATGCCCAGAGTGCTTGCTGTTACATATGTATAAAATGAGGTAGATCAGAAAAGCCATACATTTAAACCTAGCTCCAGCACTTAGTACTTCTGTGATCTTCCTTAAGTCACTTGATCTGTCTGAGCCTCAGTTCCCTCATCAGTAAAAAAAAAAAAAAATGAAAATCATAATGCTTGCAATATCCATCTTATAGGGTTGTGAAGAGAGTATCTTATAAACCTGAAAGTGCTTTATAAATATAAATAATTTTTATAAATAGTACTATGATTTCCAGAGAAGGGAAGTAACAACCCTACTCTACTACATAACTATCAGAACATACCTGAAGTATCGTCATTTCTGGTAGCCACATTTCAAGACAAACCAGAGCATGACCACAATAGTGAAGGGATATGAAGCTGTGTCATATGGAGAACAGTAGAAGAGAGTGGAGATGTTGAAATCTGAGAAGTGAAAACTTAAGGGTGATGTGGTAGTTTTTTGTAAATAACTGAAGAGTATCATGTGGAAGACAGCTTTGACCTATTCTATTTAGTTCCAGAGAACAGAACTAGTAAATAAAGGTGGAAATTGAAAAGATAAAGAACTTTCTAACAATTAGAGTTGTCCAAAAATGGAATGAGCTGCCTCTTGGGTAATAAGTTTCCTTTCACTGGAAATATTGAAAAAGAACCTAGCTAATTATCTATATTACAAAGGGGATTCCTGCGTCATATAGGTAAGAAGCTGGTCTGGATGACCTCCAAGGTCTCTGTCAACTTTAAATTCCATATTTCTATCTTTTTTTATATAGAGGGTGTGCCCAGGAAAAAAACCTGACAAACTCCTCCTGAATCCCTCTTGTGTTTCCCTAATGAATGAAGCCATAGGAAGCATGAATGCTGCTCTGCTTCCCTCCACTATAATCCCTTAGGATGGGAGAAGCTAGCTTGTTGATCCAGTCAGTCACAGAGTTGGGGCAAACTCTTGAGAATTAAATAGGGGAACACTGAGATGATTTCTATGTAAAACCAGTGGGTATTCATCTCTAGCATCCTGATCTCTTTTGCAATACCAGTCAGTTGCCCTCCAGAAGGTCAGCTCTTTGATAAAGTATGCACCTGCCTAACCTTGGGGACATTCTTGGCCCTTTAACACCACATTAAGGATAATTAATTGATCCCCAGCTTGGACTCGTATTTTAAAAGTAAGAGCAAAGACAGAAAGGGATTTGGAAGGAGAGAAAAAAATGCATAAAGCAAGGACTACAGGGGTACACTCAGACTGGATTTCCTGGGGCCAAAGCCTCCACATCTATGAGTCGTCTTTTCCAGGAAATTACATGTGGCCTGATATAGCAGTAATGGAGATAGTAGCTGAGACGTAAAGACAAGCTGGGACACGTCAAGAACTATAGTAACTTGAGAAGATTGTTGTGGAGTAGCAATGGCAAAGTGTCACCAAGTTCCTGAACCAAGTCGAGGAATTTCTTGACCAAGAGGATGCTGGAACTAAGGAACAGCAAAAGATGGTGACTATATGAAAAATCAAACATGCCCTTTGCCTTTACTAGTATTGCAAGTAATTGTGAAATGTGAAGGTCCATGGAGAGGGGTTGACTCTTTAGACATTCCAAGCTTTCCCCAAACTGGGAGATTGAGATTGAGAGGTTCAAGAGGAGACAAATTCAACTCCAGGCTAGTCTGGAGAAAAACATAGGTAACCCTGGGAAATAGAGGTCCATCAAAGAGACAGTAAGTTGTCTTGATTATTTGTGAGCTCAGGGGCATAGCCTTTGTGTGCTGTATTGGGTTAAATAAAGCCTGTCTTATGTTTTGTCTTATGTTAGCTTTAGTGCTTGCATGGGAATCAATGGCCTTTCCCCTTTGTGGGCAGACATATAGACAAAAGCAAAATTTTGAGGTTCTCAGAGGCATAAGCCAAAAAGAGAGTATGAGTATTGAAAATCCCTTATAGATTTAACTATAATCAGGTCAAGAGGAGGATCAAAGAAGAAATAAGACATTTGCTCATAGTAGATGGAAGGATGATAACATACTAAGATGAGAGGGGTTAAACTGCTTAGTTCTGATTTTGCTTCTGTTTTCTCTTCTAAGAAGAATGATCTTTGGATAAGAACAAAACAGTAAGCAGAGAGCAGAAACCAAAGATGAGACAGAATACAGTTGGAAAGCACCTAGGTGTACTCCATGAGTTCAATTCATCAGATCTGAAAGAAAGACATCCTAGGGTACAGGAAGAATTGGCAGGTGTTACTGCTGAGCTCCGTCAGGGAGCTTTGAAGTATTTTGTAAAACAGGAGAAGAACGGCAGGGCTAGAGAAGGAAAAATGTTCTGATTTTCAAAAGGAGGGAAGAGTGCAGAATATACAAACCCTGGGCTAGAGTTCCTAGAGTTTTATTCCAGGAAAAAGTTTGGAATACATTACTTTTAAAAATAAGTTTTAATGATACATTTTTGGTGTTTGTATCATCCGTTTTCCCCAATATCCCTCTATCTCCTCCTCCCAGAGAGCCATCCCATAAACAAATTGTATTTTTAGAATGAAGAAAAAAGAGAAGAAAATCTGTATACTAGAAGAATACATAAAAAGTTTGAAAAATATGTGCAATCTACAACTCTTGTGGACCTCCCACCTCTGCAAAGGAATAGAGTGGGAGTATCATTTCATATGTCTTCTTTTGAGCCAAGCTTGTTCTTTATAATTTTGCAACATTGACTTTTGTTTTTTGCTTTGTTTTGTTTTGGTTTTGGTTGTTCATAGAATACATTATTAAGAAATGGTTTGTGAGCACTTATAAAAGGAATCAGTGATCCCTAAAAGCCAACATAGCTTAATCAAGAACAGGTTATGCCAGACTAACCTCATTTCCTTTGATGACAAGGTAACTGGACTAGTAAATGAGAATGCTGTAGTCATACCATACTCAAATTTCAGCAAAGTGTTTGGCAAGATCTCTCATGTTGTCCTAGGAAACAAGAAGTGAGATATGGGAGATAATAAAATTAGTTGGATTTAGAGTTGATTGAATGACCAGATCCAAAGAGGAGCCATTAATGGTTCAGTGTCAACTCAAAGAGAAGTCTCTAATTTAGTATATCAGTGATCTATTCTTGGCCCTATTCCCTTTAACAGTTTTTATCAATGACTTGGATGAAGGCACAGACAGAACACTTATCAAGTTGCAGGTGGTAGGAAGTTGTGAGGTTTAGCTAACACACCAGACAATAAAATCAAGACCCAAAAATATATCAACAGGCTAGAACGATGGGTTGAATTGAGTAATACAGAATTCAATAGGCATATATGTAAAGTTCTATACCTGAGTTTGAAAAAATCAACTTCACAAGAATAACGTGGGGGAATTATGACTAGGCAATATCTCTGTGAAAAAGATTTGGGTATGTTAGTGAACCACAAGCTCCAAATGAGTCGACAGTGTTGACCTGGTCACTATGGTAGGCTACACTGAAACAGCAGCCACGTCCAGAATAAGGGATGTAATTGTTCCACTATGCTCTCTCCTTGTAAAGCTATGCCTGGATTACTGGCTTCAGTTCTGGACACCCTATCTTAAGATCAACTTAGATAAGCTGGATTGTGTCCCAAAGGAGGTAACCAGGATGGTGTACGGAATGGTAGCCATGACAGATGAAGACTGTCGAACTATGAATGTTTAGTCTGGAGAAGAGAAGACTTAGCAGGTGACATGTTAGCAGTATTGGATGGAGTGTCATGGTGAAGACAGATTTTACTTTGTTCTATTTATTCTCAGAAGATAGAACTAGAAGCAATAAGGAAAAGTTTCTAGGTTAGATTTAGACTTAATGTAAGAAAAATCTTCATAACAATTAGGGCTGATCAAAAGTAGAAGAGACTGCTGGAGACAGTGGTAGCTTCCCTGCCCATAAAAGTTTTCATTAAGGCACAGAATAATTACTTACTGGAAATGTGGCAAAAGGGATTCTTGGTCAGGTGTAGGTTGAACTAGATTAGAGATTCTTGATATTTTTTGTTTCAGGGACCTCATCGACAATCTGGCAAATCCTACGGACCCCTTCTCAGAATAGTTTTTTTGAATACAGTTAAAGAAAAACAGCTAAGATTACCAAGGAAACTCATTTTACAGAAATAGTTATCAAGCATTTTTTAAAGTTCACAGCCCCAGGATAAGAACCCCTGGTTTGGATGGATCATAGGATCATAGTTCTATAGCTGGCAGTGACCTCAGAGGCCATCTAATGTAACTCCCCTATTTTAAAGCTAAGGAAACTGAGGCCCAGGCAGTAAATGGCATCCTTTCTTCATTCCACATATATAAGTTCCCAGCTGGCATTATCATTATGGTGAAAGGTCATGGGGATCTTAAAGATGGCAGTCAGGCACATGAATGTCATAGCCTTGGCTTCTTTTCCCTACTTTGCATCGATTCGATTGCTTTCTGTAAAGGTCAGGATGTCATTCCAATAAGTCTGGAAAGTTGTATTAGGGAGTCAGCTTCACTACACCCTGTGAGAAGGTCAACATTTAATAAAGGGCTACCAAGTCACACCTGCACCTGAATCTCCTTCCAGCACTACCAGCCAGGTTGAGTTCTCCTGAGGTTGTACTGATGGCCATCCATCAGCTGCTTTTCTCAGTCATCTCATGATTGTCTAGGCAAGTTTTGTCTTCTCTCAAAATCCCCTATTTTACTCGTTTTGGGGCAGGAGGACTGAGCCTTTGATTTCATTGGCATAGGGAGCTACCATTGAGGAACTCTCCCTGCCAATGAAGATTAGCACTTTCCCTGCAACTTATAGTATTAAAGAATTGGTTGAGGCACCAAGGAATGAAGTAACTCACCCAGAATCACATATTTAATAATTTATCAAAGGTGAGACTTGAACTCAAGTCCTCCAGCCTGCACCACCTTTTTACCCCTCTGTGCTATATTATCTCTCATAAATCACTTATGAATTTAAATTCCTCACACTTCCACTGTGTAACCCTGAACAATCACTTTTTTGTCTGAGGATTTCTCACCTGTAAAGTGAAGGGGTTGGATTCAATGGCCTCTAAGGGACCCTCCAGTTTTGAATCTATGGTTCAATGAAATGACTAGATAGCAAGCCTGTACTACAGGTTGGGTGGCTTTTTCAATTTAAAGGAGCTAAAGAAGAGAGAAGGCTAGGTCACAGGTGTTATTACCAATGCAATCACATGCCTCATCCATGGATTCATCACATTATTGGGTCTGCTTGAACTGCAATGTGGAGTGGTGAAGAGTCCACCAAACCGGACCTTGGTAGACCAAGTCTAGTCTTGGCTTAGACAACTAACAAGCTGTGCGATGTCAGGCAAGTCACATCACATCTCATTGTCTGTATTTGTAAAATGAGAGTTTAAACCAGAATGAGGAACCTATGGACTCAAGGCCACATGTGACCTTCTAAGTCCTTGGGTACAGCCTTTTGACTGAGTCCAAGTGTTACAGAACAAATCCTTTTATTAAGGGGACTTGTTCTGTGAAGTTTGGATTCAGTCAAAGGGCCACACTTGAGGACCTAGAGTGCCACATGTGGCTTCATAGCCACAGATTCCCCACCCCCAGTTTAAACTAAAGCAGGGGTCCTCAAAGTATGGTCCGAGGACTGCTAGGGCTCCTTGAGAATCTTTCAAATGGTCTGTGAGGTTAAAACCACTTTCATAATAATATTATTTGCCTATTAATATACTCCTCCCCTTTCTAACTACATATCTGTGTGAGGTCAGGTTGTCTTCATATACTTCAACCAAAACAACACATCACAACAGATTGACAGCAGAAGCAGATAGAAGAATCCAGCTGGCTTCTATTAAAGCAGACATTGAAGAGATTTGCAAAAATATGTAAAACAAAGCCACTCTTCTCACTAAAATTTTTTGTTTTGGAAAATGTAGTTATTTTTCATAAAAATATGTCATTTCTGTTAACATGAGAGTGGTGTATTATTGTTATTTTAAAATGAATTAATAAATATAAACATTTAGAAATTCATTTCATTTCTAATATGGTAAGTATTGATGGATATAGCCCACATAAACAAAGAATAAACAAACAAAAAAATAGTCCCCTCAGGATTTAAAATGCTAAGATTCTATGACTTGTAAAGAGTCACTGTGACCTCACCAATTTCCTTTCTGCAGCAGAAATTCCTGTAAGGCATTTGAGTTACTAAAAAACATAACAAATCGCACCTACCAGATTGGCTAACATAACGAAACAGGAAATTGATAAATGTTGGAGAAGATATGAGAACATTGGAACACTAATTCATTGTTGGTAGAGCTGTGAGCTGATCCAACCATTCTAGGGAGCAATTTGGAACTATGCCCAAAGAGCTATAAAAATATGCATACCCTTTGACCCAACAATAGTGCCTCTAGGGCTGTATCCCAAAGAGTTCATAAAAATGGGAAAAGGACCCACATGTGCAAAAATATTTATAGCAGGTCTCTTTGTGGTAGCCAAGAACTGGAAATTGAGGGGATGCCCATCAATTGGGGAATGGCTGAACAAGTTGTGGTATATTAATGTAATGGAATACTATTGTGCTACAAGAAATGATGAAGAGGTGGACCTCAGGAAAACCTGGAAAGACTTATATGAACTGATGCTGAGTGAAGTGAGCAGAACCAGGAGAACATTGTACACAGTAACAGTCACAGTGTACAAGGACTGACTTTGATAGACTTAGCCCTTCTCAGCAATGCAAGGACCTAAAACATTTCCAAAGGACTCATGATGGAAAATGCCATGCACATCCAGAGAAAGAACTATGGAGTCTGAATGCAGAGTGAAGCAGACTATTTTCTTTTTTTTTTGTTGTTTCTTTGTTTCTCACGGTTTCTCCCATTCATTATAATTCTTCTATACAACATGACTAATGTGAAAATACGTTTAATAGGAATATATATGTAGAGCCTATATCAGATTGCAGGCCATTTTGGGAAGGGAGGGAAGAGGGAGGGGGAGAAAATTTAAAACTTATGGAAGTGAATGTTGAAACTAAAAATAAAAAATTAACAAATAAATAAATAAATAAATGGTCTGATTTCTCTCTTTCTCCATGAGGAAACAGAGAGGTGACTTTCCTGGAGTCACCGTCAGTGACAGAAGACAGATCTCCTGACTCCCTAGCAAAGGACCCTTTCTATGACCATGCTGCCATTTAGTATACAGAGGTTAAACAACTTGTCCAGATTTTAAAGGAACAATCAATAACACTTGGTGTCCAATTGGATTCAATACATCTCTACAAACATTTATTAAGCCCCTGTGTTCAGATGTGCTAGATACTAAGTGGGAGAGCAGATATGTTCTGGAGCCAGCTAGAATTTTCAATGTCAGCATTTACACCTCAAAAACTGGCAATGCTATAGATCAGAGCTTGATTTATTGTTTTGTTGATTGTCTAGACATAATCAAGTGATGGATATAATGTTGATAAAGTTAAAAGTGTGTCATGTGTAATATTTTTTTTCAGAGAGCCTATCATTAAACACTTGCCAGCTCATTGCTAGTGAGAAAATGCCATTCCCCTCCTCATTAAGCTTAAAATCTAATAGGTGGACATAGCAATACACTAACAATAATAGCCCACATTTATAGCTTTATAGATGGCAAAGTCCTCCAGATGCTTCTCTTTGGAGATGAAATGATGCTGATCACACAGATCCCCAGAATATTTCAAAGCCTCCTAAATGATATCCATAGTCACCCAAATTAATTCTAAGGATCCTGTCCAAGTTACTATTCCACATCTGTTATAATGGCTTACTCAAGAGTTCCAGGGTGGGAAACGTACGGCCTCGAGGCCATATGTGGCCCTCTAGGTCCTCAAGTATGGCCCTCTGACTGAATACAAACTTCACAGAACAAATCCCCTTAATAAAATGATTTGTTCTGTAAAACTTGGACTCAATTAAAAGACTGCACCAAAGGACTAGAGGGCCACATGTGGCCTCAAGGCCTCAGGTTCTCCGCCCCTGGTTTAGACAATCATTTGCCAAAATCACATCCCAATAGCCTAAGGTTGCAGTATTCTCAGGGTGGTTAAATAGCAGTCCAAAGGATAAAAATGAATCAAAACCATGGACAGAAAGGTTAAAAAGGAGTCAGCAAGGAGGGTCCCTGGGGTCTCAAGAGCTCCTCACAAAAGACTAAAAATTACTTTATACTGCTTGCGCCCAAAAGGTTCACAGCAGGGTCCAAAGTCAATCCACCCACGAGGGGCAAAGTTAACCCCATATGCTGGTGGTCTACATTACAACTTCATTGCTTGCAATAGTACTAATTAGCATTGTGAGAGCACAGAGGGTTAATTCTCATCTCCTCAGTTCTACCAATATCCTAACACATAACAGATACATGTAAGAAAAACCAAGTGGATGAAAAACGCCTATTATCTGCACTACAATATGCACTACAATAATGAACAATTCATGGAACTGGTCCATTAGAAGGCATACCTTGGACACACACTGCAGATGAGCAAACAAGTGGGCACAGAATTGAATGGGGGAGGGAGGCTGGATTTTATTTAAGAATTCTTTTTTTTAACAAACCCTCTTTGTGAAACAAAGGTCCATCTTTTTTAGTACCAATATTCTCCCAATAGTGGGTGCAAAGCTTGAAATAATATTGTGTCCAAAAAATTAAAGATATAGGAGAGACAAATGATAGGCATGAATAGGCTATAATCAATTACTTATTAAGCATTGCACAGGAGGATAAGGGTAAAGAATATATATTCATGGGATCCTGGACTTCGAAGGGATCTTAGAGCACATGTAGTCCAACCCCCTTATTTTGTTTTATGATCAGAAAAGGAGGCAGGCTAGTCATGTGATGAGTGCAAGGAATGACCGACGGATAGGCTATCCTCTCCGTTGGTATACATACAATGCCAAGAGATTGCTAGCATGTTGAGAGTATGCCTTATGACTGATATATGGGAGGACATAGGCAAGAGTCACATAGGATGAGAAGGTATAAATGAGCCCCTTCTGGAGGGTGTGCTTATATCAATGAGCTTATGGGATCATAAATTTAGAGCTTAGAGGTCATCCAATACAACCCTCTCATTTTATAGATGAGGAGTCTGAGCCCCAGACAGGGAAAGTGATTTGTTCAGGGTTATACTATTCCTAAGTGTCTAATGCCAGGTGTGCTGTCATCCACCTATAACCTTAGCTACCAGGGAGGCTGCCAGTTTCATCCTGGCAGATCTCTTGAGCTCAAGCATTCTGAGATGCAACTGGCTATGCCAACTGAGTGTCTGCACTAAGTTCAACATTATGGCGAGTAAGCCCAGGGAGTGTGGGCCACCAGGTTGCCTAAGGAAGGGAAAACTGGTCCAGGTTAGCAAAGGATCAGGTCAAAGCTTCTATGTCAATCAGAGTTGGACTGGGCTAATGAGGAGTCCCTGTATTTCCAGCCTAGGCAAGATGCAGAGAGCAAGTCTCAATTTTTTTTAAAGTGTCTGACATGGTTTGAACATATCTTCTTGACACCAAGTCTAGCACTTTATCATTATACATACATACTTCTAATCATAGCTCCATCAAAGTAATTATTATATAAAATGATATAAGATACATGCATATGGGAAGCTATGGGAATAAAAAAAGAAATAGACAATACTACAACACATATGGGAATGAAAAAAAAGAAACAAACAATACTATACTACATAAAGCAACCGTACCGAATATAAGCCAGACAAGGCTTATATTACTCCAGAAGATGATCAAACCCTTGTCTATCAGACAAGGAAGGTTGGGATGATGGGAGAAGAGGGAATTCTGCCCTTTGATCCTTTCTGGGAGTTGGAGAGGAAGGAGCAGCAGTCACCTAAGGACCAGGACACACAGCCTAGCACAGACCTAGGTCAGGTGACTTTGGCAAGGGTGTAGGTACTTAATAAATGTTTAGTGATTGTTTATTGATTATTAATCCATGGTAAATTTAGTGACAGATTGGGTTATTAAGCACATAGTAGCATTCAGAGCAGGGACTAGGCAGGTCTCTCCTTTCCTCTACTTGCCCTCCTTTTCCTTGTCCTTACCAAGATCCAGTTCTGGTTCTTCACGTGGCAGCCACAAAATTAGCCCAGCCTTGTGCTAGCAACTTTGGAAGGGTTGCAAAAATAGAGGATAGGTAGCTCATTCAACAAGTCTATTCAATTGAATTCAACTAATATCTTTTGAGTTCCTACTGTGTGTTAGATATGAATTCCTCAATAAGTTTATAATATGGCAAGATTGTATTAATCAATAAATAATTACTGAGTCTATTACCTGCCAGTGAGTATGCTATAACTCTGTGACTTACATACTAGCCCGGTGAATCTGGGGAAATTGTTGTTTGTCCTTCGTTCTTGAGGAGGACCACGACAAATCACCTCACTTCTCCAAGCCTCAGTTTCCCTACCTGCAAAGTGAGAGTAATTGGCTTGTAAGATTGTTCAAAGACTGGCAGGCTTGTTGTTAGCCACATATACATAATAAAGGCAGAAATGGGGAACAGGGATCGAAGTAAAGGCTTGTGGTTTTTGTTCTTGCTCTTTCCTTCTTCCATTTCATTTTCATGGAAGCTAAAAGAGTCTTGAGGGGATGGTGAAATTAGCTACCAGGGAAGTTGCCAGTTTCAGGGTGCGAGACTTACACAGCTCTTGAGAAATTTCTTTGATAAACTCTCCCAACCTAAAAAAGAATTTGAGGATACAAGATCACCAAAAGGGATTGAGCAGAAGTTACAAGTAATTCCCAATCCTAAATCACATAGCTGTCTGAACAGTGGACTGTGATTCAGTTGCAAACACAGTAATTTCAAAAGTAGATTAAACACTTGTGGGCTATATTTAACTCAGCAAAAGACTCCATCCAAAGTCAAAAGCTAGAAGCATCAAGAAGCTCCACAGCCACGTGTTCATGGAACAAGACTTAGCTGTTGGCCATAAGTCCAATGAGACCCTCACTACCTGGCAGAAACTGTATGCCTGCTAGGATCAGGCATGTCATGAATAATATGATGAAAACACCAGAAGACTCTAGTAGCATTGAAGGTGTGAGTTAGTATAACAGCAAGCACCCCAGAGTACCCAGGATAGCCTGCTAGCACAGGCCTGCTTTTTTAAAGTAAAGACAGCTCAAAAGGGGTAAAGAATCCTACTTTAATTAAACATATATATCATTGACTAGTTCAAGGGAAAAGTTAGCATCCTGAATGTGGAGAAAATACAAACAGAGAAATTAGCACAGAGATCAACAGACAGGGCTCCAACTGTCTGAATAAAGTAATACAACCACCTACATACACCACCAGATCAGAGAGGCACCAACATCTGAGCGGTTGAGGGGTGGGAGTGAGGGGGTCTTGACAAACAGCTACTCCAAGTCTCATCCAGGGAATCAAAAGTTCCTTCTCCTAAGCAAATCCCCAAAGCAAGATCTCATCTCAGAATATATATACACTTTTGGCTAATGGGCTCAGAGCCAGAAGGCATCACAACCCTCGTGACTCAGTGCCTAATTAGCTTAGTACCAACAGGTGTGAAAGCCTTCCTACAAGAAAGCTTCCCTGTAAGCAAGCCTCCCCCTGAGCAAGCTCCTCCTTAGGCGAGTTCCTCCCCCAATGGGCTCTATGTGACTTAGGATGTATCATAGTTGGTCTAGAGTCCAAAGCAGCAATACATCTGTGATTGAACACATGTGGTCACATAGGCCTACTGATGGATGGATAAAATCTTCCTATTCCATTAACATTACAGTTGGTCCTCCATGATTAGGATTTGTTAGCTATGGTTTTTGAATGAACATGGACCCACAGAGTACTTTGAACCTCTGTATGACCTCAGGAATTATACTGTTTCACAGGCACTTCCCCTTCACTCCTATTCCATTTCTCTTTCCCCATCCTCCTTCAAGTCCCAGCTTTATAGATTTGAGCTGAAAATGATCTTAGAAGGTATCTAATCCAACACCCTCATTTCCTGGAGTTACCTCGTGGAGTCTTATCCAAGATATATTAGTACTGCATGTATCACCTGAAGAAACATCTTTTCACCTCAATCCCTTGCTCAAATTACTACCTTTGTTATTTATGTGTGACTAACAACAGCCTTCCCAGGATCTGACTTGTCCTAACCCTATATGAAATTACTTTATACTTATTAGTTGTGTGGCTAAATGTGAATCACTTTATTTATCTCTCTGAGTCACAACTTCTTCATCTGTAAAATAAGGATGATAATACACATTTACTGGGTGTTTCTAGATGTTGTTTTGAGACCACATGACCTCTGTGGATGAGGATTTTGCTCAAGCATTGATGATGACCCTTAATAAGGTATAACTTGCTTGCCTCGTCTTGGGTTGGTCCATTGATACCACCATGAGAATAATTAATTGATTCACAGCCAACTCTTAGGATTAAACCCTTGGGCTAAAACTCTTGCATTTGGCTTTTCAAGCACAGAGCAGAAATATAAGACAGATAAATAGAACTAGAGCTAGGAGGTCTGATAGAGAGAACCTAGTCAGACATACATGGACTTGGTTTATTGGAAGGAAGCCTGAATAGCCACATGTCCCCTCCAAAGAACCATGTGATTCAGGAAAACATGTGCTTCAGGGTAACATATGGTCCCAGGGATGACCACAGACAGAGGCAGCATTAGGACTTTCAAGGGTTCCCAAACTAAGTTATATACTATAGGACAAAGCTGGGAGCACTAGTGAATAAGCAGTCTTGGAATCATAGAAGAGATCTTGAGCCAAGCTTCTTACATTAAGGTAGATCAAAAAAATCCATAAATAACAAAGCACAGAACCATGGTATAGAGGAATAAACCCAGACTTTGGTCTTCACTGGTAATGTGAGTTATGTGTACTGAGCAGGTCTGAGAGAGAAGGGGAGAGTTTCTATTGACGTGGAGTGCTTTCACATTGCAAGGGGGCCCTACCAAATTGGGCACTAGAAATCTAGATAACTGTATAGAATCCTGATGGGTGGGGATCACGAGAGGATTGGGTTACTTGACTCTCTAGCAACCCCAACTTCTTTTTCTCTTGGGGATCACCACCCAGGGTAGTACTATCAGTCCAGAAGACAGCATAGGTCCCTGAGGAAATGGGGTTTACCCTAGACAGGAAAAGCATTGTTTTCATTCAAGTGTAAATCCTTTGTTTTTTTTCTTGGGTTAAATAAAATGTGTCCTATATTCATTAACATGTTTGCATATGGGCCTGTTTCCTTGGCTCTGGAGGACTAGACACAATGCAAATTCTGATATACCTAAGAAAAACCCTTTGTGGAGGCACAAGTCAAAAAGAGTACTTAGTGAGATGTCCCCCAAGATAAAACCCAGGCCTTGTAAATCCAAAGCTTTATTTCTAGGCCATAGGCTTGTACTACCAGTCTCAAAGAATTGCTGTAAGGAAAATGTTTTATAAACCAAAAAAGGATTGTAGAAATGTGTCATGATGGATGTTATGGGGCTTAACTGTTCCTGAAAGGAAGGGTCTATTAGAATAGAGGGGGAAGAACATTCTAGGAGAAGGGAACAGTCATCACAAGAGCAAGGGTCTTATCTTAATTTGGAATTTCCTCCAGAGCCTAGCTCAGGGCTCTACTGTCAGGAGATACTTAAATGTTTTCTGTTTCGTACAGCATTTACATTTGTAAGAACGTGTTCAAGGAGGTAGGAATGAACATGGATAGGAAAATGGGGTTGGGGAAGGGAATGAAGAGACTCTGGCCTAGCTTAAGCAGAAGAGATTCTTCACTGCTTTCCTGTATTTATATTTATATGCAAATATATGTATATTTGTATTGCCTAGGCAAGGGAATGAGAATGAACAGGGGAGGGAGGTTAGAGGGGCAGGGGGATGAAGATACCCCACCATCTAGATCAGAGAGTGCATATTGGAATAAGGGCCAAGTAAGAGATGGCTTGGCTATTCTTAAAGAGATGTTTGAGGATGCTGTGTAATGATTAATCTTGACCCTCCCACCCCCTGCCAAGGGACGAGGAAATATCTCCCTCTTTTCATTGAACAGGTTAGGGGCAATAGGTATGGGATGTCAGACATGGTGACTGTGGTTGTTTTTTCTTTGTCATAAAAGTAAGCTCACTTAGAGGGAGAGGAGTTTATCCTCAAATGGCTGTGATGTTTAGAAAAATGCATCAGTAAAACTTATTAAAGGAGGGGGGAAGGGATGGCTGATTCCTTCCTAACTCCAATTAAGGTATGTCACCTGCTTCCGCCCCACCCCAACCTCCTCTGGTAGCCTACAGGTCAAATACCCCCCATCCCTCCAACCTCAACCCCTCTGCGCCCTGACAGGAGGCTTCTCCCCTTGGTAAAGAGCTGCTGGGGTTGCTACCACTCCAGATGGTCTTTTCCATTCTCCTGCAAACAGAATCATTTGTGCCCAATGAGTCTTTGGTTTTGATTAGTTAAGTAAGCGAAAGAATCAACAGCTTCTGGGTGTTGCCCTAAATGTCTCCTCTCTCGCTGGGTATTTTTAGTCGCATTTCATTTGGCAGCCGGCTTAGCACTTTTGATTTCAGTATGATTAGTTAGAGCCTTGTGTGGGGTTTTTTTTCACCCGTCTCCCCCAAGGGGACTGGGTGTTGTTTTGACTTTTATGCGCTACAATAAAAACTTCCATTGTAGCAAAATGTTTGCTCGTCAAAATTAGCTTGGTTAATTCCAAAGAATTGTTTCATCTTGGCTCCACAGTCATCGGGAATCTTTTTTACAAGACGAATTGGCCACCAGCCAGCTACCTCCTGGCCAATTCCTCTGTAGCGCTGATCCCACTGGAATTTACCTTAAAGACAAAATAGGCCAGCCTTAGCTCTTGAACCTGCTCTACCCAAAGTGTTATTCAGTCGATCTGCTCGACGATGATGGGGCAGGGCAAGCCGCCAAGGTTTGTTGGGTTTGGTTTGTTTTTTCTTACAGACGCACAAACATAGGCACAGACCTGAATTGACACACGCATTCACACTATCCACACGCAGCCACAGACTTCCACAGACAGGCAGTCTTGTGCAGATGCAAACACAGACATGCATGGGAACAAATATACACATGTGCACAAGCATACAGAGGGAAAACTTGACATGGAGACACGCCACCAGACAATAACAAGGCATGTGAGACGTATGCAGATATACACACACTGTCACAAGCTTACATGGATATAACATAGACATATGTGCAAATACACAACGATGTAAGCATACACAGATACAAATAGATGGCCACACACTGATACAAGTACAAAAACACACACACAGGCTGTTAAGGACTGTTAAGGGCCCCCCCCCACCGAACTTGTTTTTTTGAGTTGCCACATTTTCCAGAAACACTGAACCCAGAGCACTAGACACACAAGAACATACATAAACATAAATACTGACAGATGCACACAAAGAATTTACACACAAATACACATATCACCAATATACAAAGACACGGAAAGATACAGACAGGTTTCCTTATAAACACACATACATATATAACAACACAAATAAATACAGAGGCACAAAGGAATGCACATTTAAAAATACACGTGGGTATACAAAGTGTCATCTCTCAACATACAAGGAAATAGACTCTGGGGAATCCACATATCATAGAATTGATGCCAGAGTCATTAGAGTTAGCCACTTCAAACCTCATTCTTACAATATCTAAAACTAACCCCCCCCCAAAAAAAGCTACAACACCCCACCCCACCCCCACCCCCAGCCCGGTCTTGTTTGCTCAGGAAGGGGTAAGCCATGCTTCCTCAAAAGCTTCCCCTCCATCCCCACCCCACCCCCAGCATCGATTGCCATTAGCCAAAGTGGTAGAGAGAGTTCTCCCAAGCACATGTATCACCTCAACAAAGCAACTACGGTTATGAATGAGAGAGTTTGCAAAAACTTTCCAACCCTGTCAAAATCAATTAGGAAGGGAGGGTCAAAGGAATAATTTCTGTAAACAGTCAAGAACAGGGGAAATCTTCCACTCTTCCTATTTCTCCCTGCCTAGTCAGCGGGCATTTACTGAGGTAGAAGGGCATCGAAGGTGGGGATGGAGGGATGAGGAAGATTATCTTCATGGTATGGCCCCTGAGTGATCCCGAGGGTTATCCGGTATCTGACCCAACCCTTCCTTCCAATTCCTCTTCTTTTCCCTGCTCTTTTCCTGCCCCTATCATAGATTTCAAGTTGTAAGAGACTTTAGAAGGCATCTAATCCAGCTCCCTCATTTTATAGATGAAGAAACAGACTCAAAGAGACGAAGAAAAACCTGCCCAAGGTCACCTAGTGACAGAGACATGATTTGAACCCAGCGCATCTGAATCCAAATCCAGTGATCTGCTGTGGACAGCAGAGATAGTCTATGACCCAGTAGGGAAATGGGATTCTAGTGCACCTTCTTTTCTCAGTCATCAACTGACAACTATTGGCTAAGTCCTGTTGTCAGGGATGTCATCGGTCTTCTTCAAAAATGAAGGGTGTCGGGGACTGTGCTCCGTTCAGTGACAACTAAGACACAGTCTCTGCCCTTGAGGAGTCAAGCTGGGGGAGATAAGGTATACATACTCATTTAAAAAAAAAAGAAGATGGGGCGGTATGTCATATGTCAGATGAGGGGGGTGTAGGAAGGTCCGTTGAAATAAGTGTGGATAGAGCATTGCCTCTGGAGTCAGGAGGACCTGAGTTCAAATCCAGCCTCACATACTGCCTGTGGGACCTTGGGCAAGTCACTTAATCCTAATTGCCTCTAAAAACAAAAAACCAAAATAAAACAAAAAGAAATAAGTATGGAATGAGATGGTCAGGAAGATTTCAGGGAGATGGTGAGATGTGACCTGGTCCTTCAAAAATGAGTTTGCTTTTGATAAGGGAAGAGGCAAACATTGGACCCCAAATTTGGAACTGAAAGGTACTTCAGAGGCTATCTAATCCAACCTGCTCAATAAACAGATAAGAAAACAGGACCAGAAGGATGAAGTATCATTACCTACTTAGTAAGCAGCAGAGTCAGGGTTCAAACCTGGGTCCTCTGACTCCAAATCCAGGGCTCTTCCCACAGTCTTTTAAGGCAGGGAAGACATTTGTTAGATCATGAATTAAAGCTGGAAGGAAACTTCAAGGCCATCAAGCCCCCTCTTATTCTACTGAGAAGAAAGTTGAGACTCAGATAGATTCAGTGACTGCCCAAGGTCCCACAGGTAGTATCTATGGCAGGATTCAGACCCAAGTCCTCGAGACTGCATGCCCACCATAACACTGCTTCCAGAGTCAGAGACAAGAACCAAGAGTCAGTGAGTACCATAGGTCTCTTTGGTGGAAACAGAGAGTATATCTAAGACAATAGTGGGAGATGAGGCCAGAAATATAAGTGGGGCCGGATTGTGGAGAGGCCTGAAGGACAAAGAGATAATGATTTTTATTCTGTGGCTCCTGGGAAGAAGCTGGAACTTTTGGAACAGAGGAGTGAAATTATCAAAGCTGCGCTTTGTTCTGCCTCCCAAGTTCAAGACCAGCGTTTCCCAGGGCTGGAATCTGCTGGCTCCCTGCCTTGCAGAACAGGCCCTTTTCCCTTCCCACCTCTGAGCCCGGGTCAGATCTTTACAATAAGGTCTTACATTGGAATGGAGCTTAGTTTACAAAGCATCTTCATATATATGGCCTCATTAGAGAAGCCACTGAAACCCTTCTGGCATTGATATGTTAAACAAGCAAGGTCAGTGAGTTTAAGCTGCAGGCCTGCCCCTTCTCTACAAATATTTATCCAATGCTAGTTGTATGCATGGGGCTGGAACCCAGGTGGTGGTACCCTGAGACAAGGAAGCCATTTTGGCAAAGTGCTCAGGAGTCTCCACATGCCCCTTAGTCCCATGAAGTAACTTGAGCTGAAACCTTTAAGACATTCCTCATCCCTCCACTAGCCACCTGTCCAGTCCTTTAAAACCTGCAATAATGATTGGTTTCACTCATCGAGTGTCAGACTGAAATCTCATTCCTGCCCAATCCACTGGTCTTTGGTTCCTTGGCTATAATTTGTCAGAATCACTTTATTATCAATGATTCAAGCTCAGATCAAGATCCTAGGACTCTGGCCTTCCACAACATGGGAGCCAATAGCTGCCAATACAGCATATAAACTATTTTCTTAGGTGTAATGGGGAAGCAGAAAGGGTAATGGTTCCAGATGTCCAAACCCAATAAGGAAGACTTGACACGGTCAGGGAGAGGACGGTTTGGTGAGCAACTGTCCTTATACCCTAGAGATATTCCAATAACACTTTCCCCTAATTTCCACTTTCCTAGTCCAGAGGTCATGTCTTTTTCACCACTCTGTGGCCAGAGTGGCCTTTGTTTTCCTTGAGTGACTCAGCTTACTTCATTGAGCCTTTCGGGTTGCTGCTGCTTCTCTTCCGGGAAAAGGAGAACTTCCTGTGTGATGAGTCATGGGGCTGGCTGAGGGGAGGTGTTAACTCCAGAGCCATGCCCTATTGGGTGTTAACCTGGTCTACACTAGGGGGAGGGGCCAGCTCAAGAACCAATAGACCCTGGTCATTCAGGTGGCGCTTGAGGATATCAAAAACTCTATAAGAGGGGAGAGGACAGCTTGAAGACCCCTTTTCCTTTTCCGGTTGGAGCCAGAGATGCCTATAGCTGAAACTGAGCTGCCGGTAGCAAAGCTGACCCACCTCTGACCCACGTGGAGCCAGGAGTGCTGACCAAGGACTGGAGGCCAGTGGGTAATCTTCTGACCATGGAGGGGAAGCATGTATATGATTTTGCCTTATACCATCTCGCTTCTCTGTGGCCTCCTGGTTACTCTTGTGAGGAAGACTTATTGGGCCTGGAAGCTTTTGATCAAAATATCAAAATGGGGACGCTGGTTTGTGGGCCTGTTACTGTGGAGTGTAAATACATGCTTTAGTTCTCCTGCCTTCTCCCTAGAGAATTCCTTATATCCTGCGGTTTCCAAACCTTTCAGGCACATATGAGATTCTCTTTGAAATCATAAATTCTGCCTTCCTAATATACACTCCCTCCACCTTCCTGCTGCCTTTGAAATTGCCTGAGGTCCCAGAGCAGGTTAGCAGCAAAGCCAGGACTTTCTCACTTTCCCTAGCATTCTCTCTCTCCTGAAAAGGCAAGAAGATTGCTTCTGATGCCTTCCATCTACCCCTTTCTGCACCTCATGTCTCCATGCCTGCTTAGCCTCCTGGCTAAGTGTGGGAAGGGGAGACCTTTGTGCTCCTCCTTGTTATTGAGAACCCTCTCCCCAAACTTGCCCTCCTGGATACTTCAGTGATCCTTAGAGAGCTCTTGGTTCACCCCCTTCTATAAAAGCCTTCTCTCGGGGAGTTAAATTTCCCAAGCTCCTTGAGATAAAAGACTGTTATCTTTTTTTTTTTGTCTTTGAATCCTCAGGGTCTAGTATAGTGTAAGGCATGTGGTAGAGCTTAATTAATGCTTATTGAATTGAATTAAATTGAAAAAGGGCTCATAAACTCATATCAAGATGGAAATGACTCACAACCCAGAGAAGTTTTTTGTTTTTATTTTTTCTTTATCGGAGGACAATGCCTTAACCCAAGGCAATGAAGAGCTCAAGGAAGAATTTCAGGCAGGAGGGTTATATTGTCTGCCAGAGTCCCTTGTAGATCCATCTACTGATGATCCAAGTAGTTCTGATACATCTAACCTAGATTACAGCCGAGTTGGCAGGTGGCTAACCCTAAATACAGAAGAGCTTTGTGGCCCATTTGTCAGAATGTTTCCACTGGCAGTCAAGGCTGGTGACCAGCCACAAGCTTCATTGTCTTCTACTTGTTATAATGAGCCCATGGTGGGAAGAAACCACTGAAATCAGCTAATCCACCCTCCTTTCCAATGAAGGAATCCCTTTTATAGCATCCTAACAAATGATCGTCTGGCCTCTGAATACTTCCAATGATGGGGAACTCACTTGTTAGATCATCCCATTTCAGACATCACCAGTTTTTACAAAGTTCTTTCTGTCAAGCCAAAATCAGCCTCCCTGTAACTATTGCCCAGTGATCATAATTTCACCCTTGAGAGCCATGAAAAATAAATCTACTTTCTCTTCCACATTGAAAGGATTTTTCAGTTGTTCACAGGTGACATGGTTTTTAGGCCCTTGACTGTAATCATTCCCTTCTTACGGACATCACTTGGTGATTAAGCAGCATTCTTTCAATAAAGTTATTCAACTAACTAATTTTATTCATTCACCTAATGGTACCACCATCCAGCCCACATTTCTCCATCTTGTCCATAAAAAGAGCTCTAGTTTTATAAGACCTGTTTTTACTGAATGCACATTAGCCTTAGTAATCACTATTTTCTCCTCTAAGTGTGGACAAACTGCCTATTTCAGAATCTGCTAGAAGACTACTAACAGTGACATTTGACCAGTCTATAGCTTTGGGGAATCTCCCTTTTTCCCTTTATGGAAACCAGGACAATCAATATTTTCCTGTTTCTAATCTCAGGGCATACTATCTATTTACCACAGTTCCCTTTTTTTTGAGGAGGGAAGGTTAGAGAATTAGAGTTAAGTGACTTGCCCAAAGTCACACAGCTAATAAATGTGTCAAGTGTCCGAGGACGAATTTGAACTCAGTTCCTCCTGACTCCAGGGCTGGTGCTCTACTCACTGTGCCACCTATCTGCCCCATTTATCACAGTTCCTTAAACACTATAAGCAGCATTTCTGGGATCATAGCTGCAAATTCTTTCAGTTCCCTGGGATATAATTTGTCTGGGCCTAGAGACTTGAACTCATTAAATTTATTAGATGCTATCCTATCATCTCTTCTATCTTGGGTTCTAATTCCTTATGTGATTCTCCTGCCCTTCCCAGTATAAAGATAATTTTTCTTTATGGAGAAGATGGGGGAAAAAGTAGAAATTGAATAATTTTGTTTCTTTCTGGCATTTGTTAAAGAGCAAACCATCTGCCATAAGCAGTGGGCTGGTCTGTCCTCATTTTTCTTCTTCTCTGAAGATAGCTTAAAAAAAACAATAACAACCCTCCTTCTTAGTGTTTTTCATAAGCCATCACTTCATTCCATGCTTGAGTCTTTTTTTTCACTATTCAAATACATTCAGGTCATTCATTTGGGTTCTTTCTCTTTAGATGCTCATCCTTACCAACACATCCTTTAAAAATCTGAGCACCGAATTCCCCATGTAGCCTCACTGGTTTAATGAGTTGCCACCTCCTTTTTTTTTCTCTTTGAAACCATTTGTGATTGTAGTGTCAAAATTTCCATTTTTTAAAAGAACCTCTCATCCTTTTGTTTGTTTGTTTGTTTGTAAGGCCAGATCTCCCTCTCTTGCCTAGGATAGAGGTTCAGAGAGTACAAACAAGTCAGTTCCACTCTGACCAGCACAAAAACTTTGACCTGCTCTGTTTCTGACCTAAGCCAATTCACTTCTCCTTAGGCAATCTGATTTCCCCCCTCTCCCACCAAACCTTCGCTCTGGAACTCCCCATAGTGATGATGTGCCTAGTGCTGACATCATTGGGACTCCAGAGCTCAAGAGATCAGCCAGCTTCCCAGGCAGCTGCAATCACAAGTGTAGGCTACCATGTAAAGTCTCTCATCCTTTTACTGTCATGTTCCAGTCCAAAGACTCTGACCATGAGATCATACCTATCTTTTTTTTCTGAATTTTTTGAAGTCTCTTTTTCTTAAACTCTAGATTCTATGTTTAATCGTATGTCATTTGTTGTTCAGTTGTTTTTCAGTCGTGTGACTCTTCATGACCCCATTTGGGGTTTCTTGGCAAAGATGCTGGAGTGGTTTGCCATTTCCTTCTCTAGCTCATTTTACAGATGAGGAAACTGAGTCAAATAGGGTTAAGTGACTTGCCCAGGGTCACACAGTTAGGAAGTGTCTGAGGCCAGAATTGAATTCAGGAAGATGAGTTTCCCTGACTCTAGGCCTGGCACTCTTTCCATTGCACCACCAATTATATCCAGCAATCCCTTAAAAGTAAGAAAATGGCATGATGATTTCTTTGCAAAGGATTTCTTTACAAAGTTCCCTTACCAGACTACCGCTCCAGCCACTCAATTCTTTCTTGGTAGTCAGAATTAACAGAGGCAGCATGGTCAAGAGGAAAGGATTTAAAGTCAAAAGACTTGGGTTCAAATCTTTGTTCTGCCCATTACTGATGGGGTACTTGGGTGCCTGTGCTTGGACCCCAGTTCCAAAATCACATCCAGTTTGAAAATCACATCTCTCCCTAGCTTCAAAACATTGGCCCTAGCAGTTTCTCTCTAGTAAAGCAGGACAGCATGCCCTAGCAAAACACTTATCTCTCCTCCTGATACTACAGCCAGCTGTACCTATAGAATTTATTAGGTTGGACTCCCTGTATATGTTCTGAACTGGCTATGTACTGGGTCATAGAGATGTTTACTACTCACTGACCTATCATATGCATGCTAGACTCAGACATACGTATACTCCCTTACATTCATCTTGTCTAACAAGACCTTGATGGAGGCAGCTTGGATATTTCCAGTTGGCCCTGACCATTAGTTGACTTAGTGACATTTCAGACCTAAAACCACACCTCCATGTAGCCCCTCCTTGGGCTATTTCCCAGTGAACTCTGGGTAAGATACCTGCGTAGTAGATATAAAAAGTGCATGCTCCTCTAAGAACTGACCACCCCTTAACCACTCCCTAATCCTACCCCAGAACACCTAATTAGCATATTTGGCACATGCTTTACCTCAAAATATCCTATATAAACTTTACCTGCACCCCTGTAAGGTTGGAGGTTCACTAAGAACTCTTGCCCACTGAGAAGCATAATAAATCTTTGCCACCTTGACTTAAAGAATGCTTGGGTCTGGGGCAGGTAGGTGGCACAGTGAGTAGAGCACCGGCCCTGGACTCAGGAGGACCTGAGTTCAAATCCAGCCTCAGACCCTTGATACACTTACTAGCTATGTGACCTTGGACAAGTCACTTAACCCTAATTGCCCTGCCCTCCCCCCCTCCAAAAAACAAAACAAACAAACAAAAAAAATGCTTGGGTCCACAAATCCATTCCAGACGGCCCTGATACTCTCCAGTACTCAGGTCCTTGAGGGGTACTCCCCCTCAATGACCCTGTCTCGGAACTGTAGTTTTGGGGTTCCTGGACCTCATCTCCCCATCCCTCAATATTACCATCTATGCAACTTTGGATAAAGTCACTTAACCTTTTTTAGACTTCAGTTTCCCACATCTGTAAAACAAGAGTGTTAGACTAAATGGTCTCTAGTACTCTCTTCCAGCTCTAAATCCAATGATAAGTCCAGAGCAGCAATTCCCTTAGGGTGAGGATTGGAGACCTTGTCTCATACTACAACCAGAGGGCAATGGCAAGGCAGGATACAGCATCTGTCTCCAACTCCCTTGGACTGCAAGATTCTTTGGAGCTAAGCCAGAGGTCATTCTGACCTGGAACAGCTTTGCGATTGGCAGACCACCCATACTCACTTCTGACTGAGTGTTCAGCATTGGAAGTAAATTTTGGAAAAACCATGGGATAAGCAAAAGACTTTCCCAGTGTGCGGAGTGTCTTGGAACAGGCACGTGGCCCTCTACCTTTACAATAATAATAATGATTTTGATAGCTCACATTTCTTTTTCCTAATTTTTTTTAAATTTTATTTGTTGTTATTCTGAAGTTGGCAAACACTGACAAACCAAACATTTCCACATTAAAAAAAAAAGAATGGAGAAAAAATAACAGCATATGAAACCACAAATCTTATCTTGTACAGCTTGGGGTATGTGTGTGGTGGGGTGGGTGGGTGTGGGTGTGGTGGGTTAAGTATACATGAAATTCAATACATTATTGCCAAAAGCTGTCCTGCTTCCCTGTTTACCTCAAATTCTCCTTCTTTTCTCTTCTGTGCATTTTAAATGATTTATTAATATTATTTTCTTTCTTTTTTTTTAAAATATCACTGTCATTTGTCCTGACTCCCCCAACCAATTCTCTCCCTCAGTTCTCCCATCTAGCAGAACAGAGCCACATATTGTCCATGTCTGAAAATAGGTCTCATTCAGCCCCTCTAGTATATAAACTCTCTGTCAGGAGGCGGTAAGCATGTATCATCCTGGGTCCATTGGAGTATTGGTTAATTGTTGCATTGATCAGAATTCAGAGCTGATTTTCTTCACAAGTTTGTATTCGTTGTGTTCGTTGTTCTCCCTTTTCTACTCACTTCATTTTGCATCAACTTATACAAATCTTCCCTGGTGACCCTAAATCAATTGATTTTGTCATTTCTTCTAATGTAATAGTATTCCATTATATTCATATACCACAATTTGCTCAGCAATTCCCCCAGTTAATGGATACCCCCTTAGTTTCCAATTCTTTGCCAAAACAAAAAGTATTAATTTTGAATATTTTTGTATAGATGGGTTCCTTTACTCTTTTATGCTCTTTGAAGTATATGCTTAGTTGTGGCATTTCTGGATCAAATGGTGTGTACAGTTTAGTGATTCTGGTGGGGTATAGTTCCAAACTATTTTCCAGGATGGCTATACCAATTTACAGCTCCACCAACAGTGCATTAGTAACCCTGTCCTCCAATATTCTTTCCAACAATTGTGACTTTTCTCTTTTGTCAATGTTGCCATTCTGATGGGTGTGAGGTAGAACCTCAGAGTTTTTGCTCTTATTAGTAATTGGTAGCATTTTTATTTCATATGGTTATTGATAGCCTATATTTTTCTTGCTTTTTTTGGTAAATTTTCTGTTCTTATCCTTTAACCATTTATCTACTGGAGAATAGCTCTTAATCTTACGTATTTGAATCAGTTCCCTATATATCATGAAACTGGACTTTTATCAGGGAAATTTGATGAAATTATTTTTCCCAGTTAACTATTTCCCTTCTGATTTTAGCTGCATTGATTTTACTTATGCAAAAGCTCATCAAATTTTAGATAATAAAAATTATCCACTTATTTTCAACAATCCTGTCTATCCCTTGTCTGGTTACTAACTCTTTCTCTATCCATAGCTGTAAAAGATATCACCTTCCATTCTCCTTTACATCACATGTGATATAGCCTTTTATTCTTAGGTCATTGTTAGGGTATAGTGTGAAAAGCTAGTTAACAATCATGGGTTCTTAATGAGGATCCATGAACTTTTTTATACACTTTAATAACTTTAATAATTGATTCCTTTGTCATCCTGTGTATTTTGTTTTATGCATTTAAAAACATTATTCCAAGAAGGTGTCTATAAGTATCATGAGATTAACAAATAAGGTCCATGACACAAAACATTTAAGAAACCCTAATCTGAACTGAATTTCTGGCAGACTACTTTCATGTTTTCTTAGGACTTTTTATAGAATAGTGAGTGCTTTTTTTAGAATAGTGAGTTTGTTTCAAGTCAAAGTCTTTGGGTTTATTTAACATGCTGCTATTATGTTCTTTTGTTTTTGGGCATTGTGTTTCTAATCCATCCCAGTGATCATCTTTTCTACTTTTACCAGTACCAAGTAGTTTTTAATGATTACTGCTTTTTGGTGTAGTTTGAGATCTAGCCTCGTTAGCCACCCCTAGCCCCCTTCTTTCCTATTTTTTATTCTTTCCTTTGACATTATTGTTTGGATATTATTCTTTATAGCTCTATAAAGTAACCCTTTCTCAATCTGATTCGTGTGAGACCAAGGGTATAGTAGTAACTGGGCTAAGTTTTGAGCCTACTCCTCCCAAAAACCACAGTGGTATATGGAAGAGTATGCCTCCTAATACTGGGGAAAATATCTTAGTGTTTGTTTTTAATACATCTTTAAAGTACAGTTTTCCCTTCCACATTGTGGAGGTTAGGGGTACAGTGGCCCTGTGATCTGGAAAATCCACAGAAAATTTTTGACCTTCCCTTTGTACCAGAGAAGAAATCTGATTTTTTTCTTTTTCTTTTATGGGTTTTTTTTTTACCATATCTTATTGTAAATATGTTAATATTATACAATATTATACACATATCTTATGCATTTCTGAAGTTTCTAAACTTTTCCTGTGTTGTTTGCTGGCCTTCCTGTATTGTCTGTAGCTCCTGCAAAACTCCTCCAAAATTTCTGTTTAATTTCTCGTGCTAACCTGCAATATATTGAAACTATGATGTGGAAAGCCATGATGTGAAAGGGATAACTGTAAATATTCATTAGTAAAAGCTAATTGATAAAATGGTTAAATGGAATGAGGGTACTGGCAATTAACAAGGGGAACACAGCCAGTAAGGGCTCAAGGCAGTGACAATAGAGAAACTCCACAAACTCCTCGAGGTACCCTAAAATTTTGAGGGGCCAATATAGCAAGCAACCTGGATATGGAAGAGTAGGAGACAGTGTACTCACTACACTAGTCTTACACTTTACTCAATGTACTGTACAATCCAGTGATGCTAACCTTTTCATCAGCCCTTGAACACAACACTATCACCTTTTCACTAGCATGGGATGCTCTCCCTTCTCTTCTCTACTTTGTGGTTTCTTTCAAGATTCACTTTAAATACCACCTTTTGCCGGAAGCCTTTCCTAGTCTCCACCCCCTCCCCCAGCTAGTCTTTTCCCTCTGAGATCACACACTTTGTCAGTTAGTTGTGATCTGCTCTTCATGACCCATTTGGGGTCTCCTTGGCAAAAATGTTGGAGTGGTTTGCCATTTCCTTCCCCAACTCATTTTACAAACTGAGTTAAACAGGGTTAAATGACTTGCCCAGGGTTACATAGCTAATAAGTGTCAGAGGTCAGATTTGAACTCAGGTCCTCCAGATTCCATGGCTGACACTCTACCATACCATCTGACTGCCCTATCCATCCATTTATCCATCCACTCACTCTTTATAGATCTTATACATACATAGCTGTGTAAATGTTGTCTCCCTACCCCATCCTAAGATCTTTGGTTTTTTGATCTATCTTTAAAGATCTAATTTCTCCCCCACAAGATTATTCTCAGTCTTTTGGAGTAAGTTATCCTTGGTTGTAATTCTTTATCTTTTGTCTTTTGAACTATTGTATTCCAAGATTTCCTTTTCCTTTAGGCTTTTGCTTTTAACTCCTATGTGAATCTGACTGTGGTTCCTTCATACTAGACTTCTTTCTTTTTGGTTTATTGTACTATTTTTTTTCTTTGACCAGGAAGCTCTGGATTTTGGCTATGACATTTTGGGGATTTTTCATGCTGGGATTTCTTTTAGACTAGTGGATTCTTTCTATTTTCATTTTACTTTCTATTCCTGTAAATCTAAGTTTTTCCTTGTGATTTCTTCAAATATATCATCCAGAATATTATCCAGAGGAGGGAGTCATGGTTTTCAGAAAGTCTGGTAAATCTTAAATTATCTCTCCTTGACTTGTTTTCTAGGCTAGTTTTTGGTAGTATCTTACAAAGTTTATATTTAAAACTTTTTAATTTTGTTTTAATATTCTTGTTGTCTTGTAGAGCCATTGAGCTTTGATTTTCAGGTCATCTTCAAAATGGGTTAGATTTTCCACCTTCCATCCTATTTATTTTCTTTCCAATTCTTTTCTACAGTGTTCTTACTTTATTTACAATTTTATCTGTTTTATCTCTTGTTTCATTTCTTCCAGATAAGTTTATAGTTCTTGTAGTCAAGACCCCTGAGGGTCTGTTTGTACTTCTTAGAATTACTTTCTTCCTCTGGGTTTTACTTTGGGGAATCTCTTGATCCATAGTTCTTCTTTATAATATTCAATGCTTTCCTCTGTTTACTCCTATTTCCAGTCTCATTTCCTCATTTGGGACTCTAGACAAATCCAGACTCCACCCCTTATACAATATTGGATGAGGTGATCAGGTCCTGTTTGGTCCTGAACTCAAACTTTCCTGGACGATTGCACTGACTTTCACCTTCCCTGTTGTGTCCAGACTCAGAGCTCTGGTTGGCTTCATGGTCACCAGAGACTGGCTTGAAGGTTGGTTGTCCCCAGTTTAAAAATTGCACAATCCTCTGTCTCCCCTGATGCTTCTCTGATCAGTGGGTGGTCTTTGTTCCTCCCTGGGGTTTCCTCATTTGAGATGTTGCCATTATCTGGCCTGTTCACCTGAGCTCCTACTTGTTTTACTAAGAGGATCTTCCTCCCAGTGTTCTAGCTAACGTATTAATGTTACTCTTTGTATTTCTTGATCATCTTTTAATATGGTATCCATTTATTTATTATTCTTATTAATTTGTTTGTTTTATCAGCATTTATTATCTCTCCTTTCCACTGTACCCCCTTCATTATTTTAAAATGAAAAATAAAACCCTTATTATAACCATATGTAGTCCAGCAAAAACAAATTTCTACACTGAATTAGTCAGGATTCTAAAGTCTTTCAAAGTTGTTTTTACGTACAATAACATTGTTGTTATTATATGAATTGTCCTTCTGGTTCTACTCACTTTGCTCTGCGTCAGTTCATAGAGGTCTTACCAGCTTCCCTGGAAATTATTTCATCATCTCTTATGACACAATAATATTCTATTACATTCATTTACATAATTTGTTTAGCCATTCCCTAATAGTTGGAGTATACCCTTTTAAGAAAATTTCTGGAGTTTATGTGGGAAAGAGATAGCCTCCAATCCCACCCCTGCCTTTTTACCCCATTCTCTTAACTGAAACTAATAACTCTCACATTTTTATTGCCTTTCTCCACAACAATCCTGTGAGGCTGGCTATGTAAATATTGCTCCTCTTTCAGAGATGAAGAAACTCGGGCTTCTAAAACTGAAATGACTTGAATATCCTGTGGACAAGCTGACTCTTACTGGAAGCGATGGCACTCTACAACCAAATAAACTTAATGTGTGTGTTTTTAATTTTGTTGAGTTTTTAAAATAGTTATTTTTGTAAATAAGGCATGGTTTAAAATGTTACAATTTATCCTTTTAATGACTTATATAAACTCATAAATACAAATGACCTATGACTTCATCAGTCTAAGGTACTGTTTCAACAAATGCAGATTGAAAATGATCTATGACAGAAAGGATACATTTGAGGAAATGAGGGAGTTAGTGACTTGCCAAGGGTCACAAAACTAGCAGGTGTCAGAGATGAAGCAGAGTCTTCCTGGACTGCTTTAAAAGATATGTCTTGAATTTATTGTATATCTTAAAAGAAAAGCAAGCTGCACATAACAGAAATCCGTAGTTTGATGTATAGTCACCTTTTTCTGTTCTGCTGTGTTTATGGAAAAAGCCCATTTTACCTGGTATTTCTTATGTTCAGAATTTTTAAAGCATTATATACATAGTGTAATATTATTATATGATGTAACTCACATATATGAATATATATCTATTAACTTACATGTGCTGTCTAGGAATGAATACGGTACTCTATGATTTCATTGGTATATATAATTTCCAGGTAAGGAAACTCCCCTTTCCAATGTACCTTTTCTGCAATTTTCAATCTTAGAGAGCTGTCTAGGGCAGTCAGAGATCCAGAATATCTGAGATAGCTGGGTGGGGCAGTGGATAGAGTGGTAGATATGGAGTGGGGAAGACCTGTGTTCAAATCCTGCCTCAGAGGTGGGACACGGAGGAATGAGAAGCAAGTGTGCTCTGCTACTTTGATATTTGCTCATTCTTCCCTTTATTCAACAAGTATTTTCAGAGCTGAATTTGAACTTAGGTCCTCCTGACTGCAGGGCCAGGATTCTATCCATTGTGCCTTTTAGCTGCCATGTGGTGCATTGACTAAAAGGAAGACTCATCTTCCTGAGTTCAAATCTGGCCTCAGACACTTACTAGCTAGGTGACCCTGCGCAAGTCACTTAACCTTGTTTGCCTCAGTTTCTCATTCATAAGATGGGCTGGAGAAGGAAATAGCAAACCACTCCAGGATCTTTGCCAAAGAAAACCCCAAATGGGGTCACAAAGAGTCAGATGCATCTAAACAACAATGATGATGACATTTTCAGAGCACTTTCTCCTGCCTAGGTGCCTAGGGGAGAAACATGCATGTCCGTTCACTGGAATGTTAAGACTTTTTGAAATTTATGGGTCCTGATCCCTTCTCTCCAAGAGTTTACAACCTAGGTGAGGAGAAATCAGATCTATTAGAATGAAACAGTTAAAAGGTCAAAGGAGTAGTGACAACAATAATTAATAATAATAATAACTGCTCACATTTATAAAGTCTTTAATATTTATTTTCCCAGATTTTCTGCTTCATAATTCATTGAATCATGGATCATAGATCTAGAGCAGAAGGGAACCTCAGAGGTCATGTAGTCCAAACCCTTTCATTTTAAAGATAAAGAAACTGAGGTCCAGGGAGGTAAAGTGACTTGCCCAAAGTCACTCAGGAAATAAGTGATATGTTCAGGATTTGGTTGTGTGACCCTGGGTCTGTTCCCCCCAAATTTGCTGAGCCTCAGTTTCTACATCTGTAAAGTGAGGGGCCTGGATTAAATAACCTGAAATCTGTGAACTTGTTTTTTCAACACTTTGATGACTGAATGTCTTCTTTATAATCCTGTGTATTTTATCTCATGTAATTAAAAACATCATTCTGAGACGGGGTCCATAAGTTTCACCAAAGTGGTTCGTGACACGCCAAAAAAGGTTAAGAATCTTTGTTCTAAGGTCCCTTTGAGCTTTAAACCTACGCTCCAAATAACTCCTTTAATCCTCACAACAACCCTTGGAAGTAGGTGCTATTATGGAACAACAATGTGGCTAGCAGCTATTATGGCTGTGTAAGATGGTAAGTGTGTGCTAAAAGACACACCCAAGGGGCAGCTAGGTGGCACAGTGGATAAAGCATTGGCCTGGAATCAGGAGGACCTGAGTCCAAATCCGACCTCAGATACTTGATACTTAGTAGCTGTGTGACCTTGGGCAAATCACTTAACCCTGATTGCCTCACCTCCCCCCTCAAAAAAAAGAAAAAAGGAAAATATGCACCAAGGGAGTAAGATGGGGCAGCGGAAAGAACACTGACTTTGCCAACAGATGAACTGGCTTCAAACCACAACTTTCACTTATTTCACCTCTCTTGTCTCCATTTTCTTTTCAACTGTAAAATAGGGTTAAACTAGATGCCCACCAAGATCCCATTTAATTTCTGTTTATGTTCTATGATCTCTGTGCCAAGTGGAGGGACTCAGTAGTAGCTCAAGTAATGTGTGCTATAGGAAGGGAGGAAACAGACATTTATTAAGTATCTGCTGTATAAGGCACTGTGCAAAGCACTCTACAAATCTTGTCCCATCTGATCTTCACAACAGCTCTAGGAGGTGGAGGCTGCTGTTATTTCCATCTTAACAATTGAGGAAACTGAGGTTCACTGCCTTGCCCAGGATCACACAGCTAGCAAGTATCTGAGGCTAGATTTGAACTTGGGTCCAGGCCTGGCACTCTATCCACACTATACCACCCGGTTGCCTCTGGCAGGAAGACATTCAAGGAAGGCAAAAGATGGAGTGTGTGTTGGAGCAATTTGGGAAGTCTTCCCTGAGGAGATAAGACTTGATTTGGGGCTTGACACATAAAAGTTACACCTACTGATTTGTAGGGGGAGGGAAATCTGGAGGAATTGTTGGTACTTTTTTTTTTCTTTTAAATCTCTATCCCTATGGTTTTCCGCGGGGGTTTATTGAAGTCTCTGTGCTGGGGGAAAGACCAGCAACGACCAAGGCTGTGCGGGGACTGTGTTTTATCTCTGCCATTTGAAGTGATGACACCCTTCAACCAAATAAACAAAGCCAGGGGGAGGGGCCGGGTGCTAGATGAAGTGTATAACGCCGAGAATTCTCCCCGCCACATTATAGACAATGCTAACACACAATCATTCATTATAACTCAATTACAGTAATTAAAACTGGTGGGATGCAGAGGCAGAAGGGAGTATTGCCAACAAAATTTACACTCCGTGTCATCAGCTAGAGATAACAGCAGCTGACGGCGTCCCTTTGCTTCTCGTACCATCTGTTCGGAGAGCGAGGGCTGCAAGAGTGGCATTAGGTGCCACAGTAACTGAGCGTATGGTGGATAAAAAGGAGGAAGCAAGGGCTGGCACAAGCAGCAGCCAGATTATAGGCAACCAGCAGGCATGAGGCCCCCACCCGGGCCATCACCTCTCCTGCTAGGGGGAGACTGGAGAGGGCTGCTCTCAATTAGACATTCCCCCTGGAATGTTGGTGGAGGTGGCAGATGCTGGGAGGGTGGGGGGTGAGCTGGTATGGGGGCACACATGGGGGGCTCTTCCCTCCTTTGAGTCACTTGTAATCTGTGACTTGTAATCTGTGTCTTTGTGGATGGGCTGTCTGGCAAGAAGATCTAGAGGGATGTTCAAGGCCTTCTTCCAGCTCTGACCTAATTGCATGTTAATACTCTATCCTGGGCTTGGGTCTTGCCTCACTCTCTAGACTGTAAGCTCCCTAACATAGCCATACCTCCCTCTTCTTTTGTCTTATGCCCACCTCTATGGCTTAGAGCAGTGTTGGCTAGATGTACTTAATGAGTGCTTAGTTAGGGCTTGAATTCAAAGATTTAGGCTCTTTTCAATAATCTTATCCATCCTCCACTCTGCTCGCCCACCATGCCAAATTAATAAAAAATCTCTTCTTTCTATATATAATGTTTTGAACTTCTCTGAATGTTTCTACATGTACAGTTATCCCTTCCACATTGCAGAAGTTAGGGGCTCAGTGCCCAGGAGATCTGGAAAATCTGTGTAAAATTGTTTTGGCCCTCCCTTCATACCAGAGAAGTTTGAATTATTATGGTATCAAAAAATAAAATATGTTGATATCGAAGAATACTATCATACACTTTGTGTATTTCTGAGTTTCTAAACTTTTACTATGTCATCTGCTGGCCTTCACGTGTAGTTTGCAGCTTCTGCAAAACTCCCCCAAAAATTGCCATCTAACTTCCTGTGCTGACCCGTGATATATCAAAACCATGATGGGGAAAGTCAGGATGTGGAAGGGATAGCTATATTCTCTTCCTGTCCTATGAAATACATAAGGGAGGTATTACCAACTCTATCTGTCAGAAGAGGTCACCGAAGACCAATGGAGTCAATTGACTTGTGGTCCCACAGTGTGTCACAGTGGAAAGGACCTCGGAGGTCATTTAGTCCAATGCCCTCATTTTACAAATGAGGAAATGAAGGCCTAGAGAGGTTAAGTGACTTACCCAGGTCACACAGCCTGTCAGCGTTTGAGGCAGGATTCAAACTGAGGTCTTTCTTTGGGCAGCTAGGTGGTGCAGCGAGTAGAGCACCAGCTCTGGAGTTAGGAGGACCTGAGTTCAAATCCGGCCTCAGACACTTGACACATGTACTAGCTGTGTGACCTTGGGCAAGTCACATAACCCCAATTGCCCTGCCAAAAAACAAAACAAAAAAAAAAACTGAGGTCTTTCTGACTCCAAGTCTATCCACCCAGTTGCCACCAACTACCTGTGTGACCTTGGGCAAAGTCATTGGCCTCAGTTTTTCCATCTATAAAATGAGGGAGTTGGACTAGATGACCTCTGGGGGTCTTTTCTGCTTTAAATCTATAATCCTAAATTAGTGATAGAATTGGAGCTATAAACCAAGTCTCCTCCCTTCCAGGCCAGTGCTCGTTCCACAATGTACTATTATCTTCTGTTTTCTCTGAGCTTCTGCCACAAATGTCTTTGTTCACATTCAAATCGCAAACCCACAAAAATCACGGCTGTGTGCTTA